>NC_064769.1:19689933-19992963 GCF_011397635.1 Epinephelus fuscoguttatus
AGTCTCATTTGTGAAAGATAATGATGCAGGCTTGCCTTCTTTGACACAGTACATACAGTACAAATTCGCTTTTATTTGCCACATGCGACTACTTTACTCTATATAAGCAGCATACATTGTATGTAACAGCATAATGCTGCTAAATATTAAAAAAAAAAGAAAAGATAATATTACATTTCTCCTTCATCATCAAACTAATTCATCTGACCTTTTCATCATTTTAGGTCCTTGACACTGTATCCTCTTTATCCTTTCAGCCCCGGCCTCCCAACCGGCCGAAACCTAAGATGGCAGCTTCTCCTGCATCAGCAGTCAAGCTGTCAGCCAGTCGGGGAACATCTGGTGCCAGGAGGAGAAGGACGCGCTGTCGGAAGTGCGAGGCATGCCTGCGAACGGAGTGCGGAGAGTGCCACTTTTGTAAAGACATGAAGAAGTTTGGTGGGCCGGGCCGGATGAAACAGTCCTGCATCATGAGGCAGTGCATTGCAGTAAGTTCAACGTTCATAATGCTCTCAGTGTTGTGATATGCACATAATGTTAAAGGAATTGTTTGTCATTTTTGTGAAATGCGCTTATCTGCTTTTTTGAAGAGAAGATCAAAACTATTTTCACGTCTGTGTGATAAATATGAAGCCGCAGCCAGCAGGTGATTAGCTTAGCTTAGCATAAAGAATCTGCCTATCAGCACCTTTTTAAAGCTCACTGATTAACATGTCAAATCTGGTTTGTTTAATCTAAACAAAGCTCAAAATGATTTCACCATCATTTCCCCAAGACTCATCGTCACCTTGAGGTTGCCAGGCAACTAGCAAATACTCTAGGAAGTCACTGCACCTGGCCAAAAAATGGATCCAGCACGTAAAACCACAGCTTGGCGTTCATACGTTTTGTTTTTTGTGCGGATTAAACAAATGAGAGATGACACATTAGGCAGTGAGCTTTAAGAGGAGCTTGGAGGTTATTTTTGTTTCACCTTTTTAGACAAAGCCAGGATGGTTGTTTCCCCCCTGCTTCCAGTGTTTACACTAAGCTTGCTGCCTGGCTCTAGCTTCATATTTAGCGTACACACCAGAGTGGTATTATTCTTTTAAACGTATTTCTTAACATCTCAAACTATGCCTTTCCTTTGCTTCCCTCTAATTTTGAGTACTTCGGTGTGTCCATGAGGTTGTGAGACTGGTGCTATGGTGTTCAACATGGTTGCCATAACAGTAAAGGGTGATTACTGGGGTGTTTCAGGCTGTTATTATGGTGGTGACATAAGTAATATTAATATATAAGCAGCAGCAGAAGTAATAGCCGCTGTAGCAATTATCACAGAGGGTCACGGAGAGAGACTGTTTGAATGTTTCAGCACCATGGACAGGGACACGTAGATGGACTGGGTTTGATTGTTTCTGCAACACAGTGTATATAATCACTAAGATTCACTTTGAATGATTAATCACGATAAACAAGAGAGTGAGAAGGACTTGGCATCTTGCCCAGTATCCCACACTTGCAGTCTTAAGTTCTTCAGCAACTGTGTCCCACTTTTAAGATATGCCAATATGCTTAACCCACTCTTGATGTTCACTTACTCTAATACTGCTTCAGAGCAGTACTCAGAGCGAAGTATGTGACTCAGTTCATCATGGTTGGATGTGTTTGTTGGTGGTAATGCACCAAGCTCGTTTGCTAAATCAGCAAACAAGTTGGAAGTTGTGAAGTCAGTTTTATTTATATAGCGTAAATTCATAACAAAAGTTACCTCAGGGCACTTTCCATATAGAACAGATCTTGCATCATACTCTTTAATTATCAGAGACACATGAGCAAGCACTTGGCGACAAAGGTGAGGAAAAACTTCCTATTAAGAAGAAGGAACTTCGAACAGAACCAGGCTCTAGGTGGGCAGACATAAAGGACAGCAACAACAACAATATCAGTAGCAAATATTAAAATGATAGAAATATGATTAATAAAAATAAATATTGATTCATTCATTCATTTCCTGTAACTGCTTATCCTGTTAGGGGCCGCGGGGGGCCTGGAGCCTATCCCAGCTGGCACTGGGTGAGAGGCGGTTACACCCTGGACAGGTTGCCAGACGATCACAGGGCTAACTAAAAATAAATATGACCAACAAAAATATGTTATGTTTGTGACATATTGAATTCAGTGAATATAATCAAGTGCAAATCGAACAAAATGTATGATATAAATTATAGTGACAGGCTATGAAATGCAAGGCTTTGAGTGATGTTTTAAAGAGCATCAGTAATTAAAGCAATTAAAGAAAACAGTAACAACAATATATATCTTAGGGTACTTTCACACCAGAGCTGTTTGGTCTCTTTTAGTTGAACCCTGGAGCATTTCGTTGCATAGTCCGTTTCTTTTGGGCTGGTGTGAAAAAAGCTAATGGAACCCTGTCCTGAAAAGGTGGGTCTCGGCCTGCTTCCAAGTGGACTCTGGTGCTATATTTGTGGTGTGAAAGCAAGTAAACCAACCCCAGGATCTTGTGATACCAAATATCTGTTGTAGCATGATTTCAGTAGCTGAACTACTAATTAATCTTATCTGCTTGTGAAATCTAATCAGTAGGAAGTTATATTGATCTCTGTGTGGCCGTGTATACATAACCTATTTATGCAAATCTTTCGGTAACCATGTTGACAAGTATGCTCGTAAGTGTGGGTATTTTCCCTAATTAATAGGTCAAAAGCTGTTAAAACAACTGTGCCTTTGTCAGATTGTTAAGTGCATTAAAAAGTCTATGACAGTGATCCCAAAGCAATAAATCCCGAATCATTACTGTATGAGACGCCTCCTTCTCGCCCTGTCTCTACCTGTTAGCGGTTATTCATAACATGTGGAGATTTGCAGTCTTTGTGAGTTCTGTGTGTCACTAAAATACATAAATATACACATCAGAAGCATTAAAGTGCTGCATGAACTTATAACTTATAATGTCACTTTTACTCCTTTAGGTTCTTTTGTAAAAAGTCAGTGTGAACAGGAACTGGAGCAGAACTAAAATACAGCTCAAAGTATTGTTAAATTCATAGGTAGCATGCACACAAGACATTGTGGATAGCTTACTCACTTGAGTGCAGCATTGTGATTGAAGCTTAAATGAATGGAAACATTGTCAGTGACAGAACTGGGAGGAATTGGGTGTTGTCTAGTTTGTCAGTCACAATTCTGACCGAGAAGATTTGGTCTAAAAGAGGACATTGATATGATACAGCAGCCTTATCTTTAAGCCTGTGTTTTTGTCTCCAGCCCGTCCTGCCCCACACAGCAGTGTGTCTCGTCTGTGGTGAGGCAGGGAAAGAGGACACAGTGGAGGACGAGGAGGAGAAGTTTAACCTTATGCTCATGGAGTGCTCCATCTGCAATGAGATTGTTCATCCCAACTGTCTTAAGGTATTGAATATTGCTGATGGTTAAGTTACAGTCGTGATGTTACACAAACCACACCATCCCTTCACTGCTCTGTTGTGTTGCAGTAATCAGATTTTGTTTTCATTAAAGATAGCTGCACTGTTTCACTTTTGTTTCTTATGATAATGTATGAATACAGTGTGTTTGGGTCAGAATGCATCACATCTGTGCCTAAAAGACAGGCACAGGCGCCTCAGTAAATCTGTCCCTCTGTTGGTCAGGTAAAAGATTCAAACGGAGTCGTCAATGACGAGTTGCCAAACTGCTGGGAGTGCCCAAAGTGCAACCATGCCGGGAAAACAGGGAAAGTAAGTATCTGTATGTGTCTGAATCATGACGTGATCAAACATTTGACTCTGTCTCACAAACTCGGAACCAGAGAAATAAAGTTGTGCTCTCTGTTTTTCTAACCTTTTGGCCTCAAAGCAAAAAAGGGGGCCAGGATTCAAGTACGCATCAAACCTTCCTGGCTCTCTGCTGAAAGAACCCCGGTTAAATCGGGATTCAAAAGAGGAGCCCGACCCACCACTGGTGGCTACAGCAACTGTTACTGCTTTGACTACCGCCACTGCTGTGAAAAGAAAGGCCGAGCGGGAGGAAATGCCGAAGAGGAAAGAGGAAGAGCCTCCAAAGAAACGTCCCCCTTTGCTGACTTTGGATGGTACGCCCCGACCGAGGCTTGAGGACAACCCTCTGAGGAAAAAGAGGAAACTTTTTGACACCAATGACGAACCTATCATTGTGAAAAAGAAGGTAGGACCCTTTTCTGATTGAAATGTTATCAGTTATACTGAATAAAGTGGAGCCATAGATGGCATTAATGATGACAGGGCTTCAATCAACCAAGGTGAATCTTGGTCATCTGAAATTCCACCTACTCTTCAACCAATGGATTTGTCAATGGGGAGAAATAATCTGCACGTTATCTTCAGATTAACTAAATTGGCCACTGTACCTGTAGCATTGTGGGTCCACCATAGTATTTTGTCTTGAGGCTAGCATATTTTAAAAAAAAATTTCAATGGGAGTGCCGCGTGTTTACACGATGCCCCGCCACGCCAGCAGCATGACGATGTGCCGAGCATCTATTATGTGCTGAGCGCTGCACATTTGACATTTTAGTTCAACTTTAGGCCAGTCTCATTGCTTTGGGTAAAGCGCTGTGTTGGTCACTGTCTCTTTCCTTTATCCAGAACGGGGCAAGACTAAGTACTCCACCTTGTGCCAACAGTTTTACTTCTGCGGATATTCGGTATCATAGCAACCAGATACAACCAAAGCGGCTGAGTTGGCTCCAAAGCACTTCTAGCTGGGAAAAAACGCTTTGGTGGACATGCAGCTTTATTATGAAAGTAACACCAGCAATTGTCCAACCAATGAGAATTATATTGGACAAGAGCCTATCGACCAACCATACTCGGGTAGCATCATCATCATCATCATCAACGCTCAAATGTCCTTGTTTCTTAGCTCTTTAAGAACTTCCAAAGTTCAGTCTTGACCTTGGAAACAGCAGTTGACAAAATAATCTCTCCACAAGGTTCATTCAGCTCTTCTAAAACTTTTAATCATATCACAATCCCCCTATGACTTTAAACTTTACTTAAAGTGACATTTAAGTGTCTTCAATTCCATGGCAACTGGATCAGCTGCATTTTTTTTTTTTTTTTTACCAGGCTTGATTATTAATTGTCAGGGAGCATGTTTGTTTGGTAAACACCTCAGCAAAAGTCACATCATCATTTTTATATGTTTCCAGTGAAAATTAAATGCAAAAATGACCTTTCCCACTGAAACTGTGACTCATATTTAATCGCAAAATATGTCAAAAATAATCGCTATATAATTTTTTTTTTTGCATGTCGTGTAGCTCAAACAAGAATACATAGAGAGGAGCAGTTACAAATCAGCAGTTAAGTGCTCTGTAGAAGGGTTTCAACCTTTGAGTCGAGACACTGTGTGCATTTGCTCCAGATGGGGTCACGGAAGAATTGGATTACATTAATCAGTTTGGAGCTCCCTTACTTGTCTCGAAAACAGGATATGAAGTTAACTTAAACAAATGAAAACCTAATATGATGTCCTCAAATTCATCCTGATAAACTGACAGATGCTTTTATTATTTGTCTGTCTCCTATTCTCTCTTAGAAGAAGCTTTCAAAACCAGATGATCCTTTGACTCCCAAGCTGCTGAGGCAACTCAAGGCAGAGAATGATCACGGGGATGAGGAGGATGACCACGAGGAACATGAAGATGATGGGTTTTCCTTGGAAAGGATTCATCTAAAGGGAAAAAGCGAGTATGATGACGAGGACCAAGAAGAGGATGAGGAGGGAGAGGAAGAGGAGACAGTGAAAAAAGAGCGAGACAGCAGTGCAGAGGACAAAGCCAAGGTCCTGTTGAGTCCACTGCTGAGAACATCCGCAGTCAGAGAAAGTGAACAGTCCTCCAACTCACCTAGAGCTGGACCCAGCAGCGAATCAGGAGAGGCTCAGGAGAGGAGCGCTGCTCATCTAAAGGCTCGCCATCAGCGTCGACGCCTCCCCAACAAAGAGCTGAGCAAAGAGTTCAACCAGGAGATTCCCAAGACAGAAGACTGTCTGTCAAACCAAAACCACAGCTCAGTGAAGATGGAGGACGGTCAAGCCAGTCACAATCGAAGACCGCCGAAGAGCGAGGACTCTGTGACTAATCACAACCGTAAACCACTAAAAACAGAGGACACAACCACTAATCAGAGCCGCAGGGTTCTAAAAATGGAGGAAGGTTTGGCCAATCAGAACAGACGCCCACTGAAAACAGAGGACAGCCTGGCCAATCAAAACCACAGGCCTGTAAAAACTGAGCCTGAGAACGAAGTAGACGACCAAAAGCCGAGATGGCCTCTTAATAATGGCAGCAGCGACCTGGGCGACTGGCTGCGACACAGGGGGCGGGAGGTGAATGAGCCGCCACGTGGTTACTCACCACTCAGCTGGAACAGAAGCACGCAGATCACATCAATATGTCCCCGCCCACTCCCCTGCCGGTCACCGCCAAAATGTATCCAAATGGAGCGCCACGTGATCCGACCCCCTCCCATCAGCCCCCCGCCGGACAGACTCCCGCTGAACGATGGGGAAGCACATGTGATGCGCAGAGAGATGTGGATGACAGTGTTCAGTCACTTGACTCACAGAGATCTTTGTGTCTGCATGCGTGTCTGCAGGACCTGGAACAGATGGTGAGTACGAGGTGTACTGTACAGCTGAAAGCACGTCGTCCACACTTCATTATACGGCGGCCGTCTGTAAAATATCTGCTGTGCGTCTCACCAGGTGCTGCGACAAGAGGCTTTGGAAGCACATCAATCTGAACCGTTGTAAGTCCATCACACCTCTCATGCTAAGCGGCATCATCCGGAGACAGCCGGTAGCTCTGGACCTCAGCTGGACAAACATCTCCAAGAAACAACTCAGCTGGCTCATCAACAGACTGCCAGGTAAATACATTCCACATGCAAGACACTGCACTGTGTTTGTGTTTTATGAAAAAACAATACATGAGATAAGGTCCATTTGTGAAGAGATATGAGAGTGCTCTTAGTGTGTCTTAAATATCACACAAAGCAGATGGGTGGCAACCAGTGATACATTATAGATGGGTCTGATGGCCTTTTGCCATGGTGTTAAAGGGTAAGTTCTGTATTTTTCAACCTGGACCCTCATGTTTTTGTGCCTAAGTGACTAATTGGAAAAACAAGTTTGGGAATTGGACCAGTATTGAGCCAGAGCGCAGAAGCCAACAGCAGCGAAACAGGCTTCGGTGTAACCACTTGGGGCATTTGTGCACCATCAATTTATTTCCACTTCTAGTTCTTAATTTCTAACAGACTCAATTTATTATTCTAAGTGTTTGACAACTTATGAAAGGTCCCCCTACGATTAAAAAGTAACATCCATTGTGTTTAACCAGACACAGCCGTGTTGTCTCCAACCCACCAGACTCCATTTAAATAAACATTAATTTTAACATGTAAAGAGCCAGCCTATTTTCACATCTAACTGGGTGAGTTTAGAGATTATTTCAATTAAACAAAAGTTGGTGCTTGTTGGAACAGTGTGTCGACACACCAAAATGGCTTTTGTAAGTTTTATTTTGTTTCTTTTGACTTTTAATAAAATGTGCTTTGCAATGATAAAATTACTGTTCATTTAAATAGAGTCTTGCAGGTTTGACGGCAGCAATTTCGGGGCTGTTTCTACTTTAACAAGAAGGAATTTACTCTTTTAAAAAAAAAAGGACTATCTCTGTATTGAATCTTTCCATAATGTTGTCAGACACATAAAATAATAATCTAAGCATAGCTGTGGAAAAACAAGCAGTTTTATTGGCAAAAATTGACAGTGCACAAATTCCCCAAATGGTTGGACCAATTTCAAAAATTGTTGTTCCCATTAGTCATTTACACAGAAACATGGGAAAACAAGGTCCAGGTGGAAAAATACAGAACTCACCAATCAATCTTGCTACATAATTATATCATTTTGGTTAAAAGTACAAACTTTAATGAAAAAAATAAGTGGAATCAATCGAGGGTTTGTTTGAAGGAAATTCCAGTGTCATACTAGATTGTTATTAAGGGTGGCTGAAAGAAATCGACACAGCATAGTATCATGATATTTTTGTGTGCCAATATTGTATCAATGCATGGATGCCAAGTATTGAATTCATTATTATATGAATTATAAATATTGCAAGTACAAATTAAACTTTTGGTGGCCTACTAGAATAATGAAATCTATTAGAGTTTCAGTTCACTAGATACATTTTGCTGCAATAAAAAACATCGAGTTGAGATGGACAGACTGAAAACCTTCTATCTTATTAGATAAAACAGATGTTGATAAAGTTTTCCTTTTGGGATTAAATTTTCAGTTTAAACATAAGTACCTTAATAATATCGTATTGTGGGGCCTCTGGTGATTCCCACCCTCACTGGATTATTTTCAAATGTTCAAATGTTACCCATATTTTGTCAAACAAAGGAACATTCAAGTTATCTAAACTTTGAGTAAATATCTTTTAAGTCAACATTTGCCTCGATGAGGACTACAAAACTTTATGTACTAATGGCAGTAAAACTCCTGTTGAAGATGTCGATTTTAAATGTGTTTGTGTAGCATGTGCTGTTTTTATAAGTTACAATCCCCATATGGCTCCTCCATATGGATAATTGTATCCCCAGAGGCTCCTGAATTTAGATGGTTTTACTTCAGATGCTTATCTTTGTTCCTTCTAAATGTCTTTGCAGGATCACTCAGCTAATTAGATAAGACTGTTGGTGTATTTTGTGACCTCAGATTTACGAAAACTCTGGAGACTGGAAAACTGGAAGATAGGGCACATTTCTTCAACAGACTGAATATGATTTTGAAGTAGATTTGCTGCTTGTGGCTACATAGAACAGATTTTATAATACTCTCACAGGATCAGTGTGTTGTAGCTGAATGTAAAAAGTGTTTGTTTGTCATCGGTGTCCCTGCAGGTCTACGTGTGCTGCTGTTGTCAGGATGCTCCTGGGTGGCAGTCTCTGCTCTTTGCACCTCCAGCTGTCCTCTTCTGCGGACTCTGGATGTTCAGTGGGTGGAGGGACTTAAAGATGCCCAGATGAGGGACCTGCTGTCACCTCCTACAGATAACAGGCCAGGTACCAACCTGCGTTTCACGCACATTGTCTTAACAGTTTGAGGCTGTAGTGGCTGGTTTTATGATACTTTATTTTTGTTTAAGATTTTGTAAAGGGTATTTCTCCAGGCTTTAAAAATTCCAGTGGAAAGTAAGCATACCTTGAACTATGTGTTTAGTCATCGAGGCTGAGAATGTGTTACTGAATTACTGTTCATCTTTTATTTATATCATAAAAATGATTGCCTGATGTTATTTATATTACTTTATCAATTAATACTTACCATAAAAGTTTTCGTTGACAAAATTACCACTGCATGTTACTTATAGTCTCATTTTTGAAAAATGATAAATAATTTGATTAAGCAGCTGGGCACTGTAGATTTTAGCAAAAGTTACTCAAACAGGAGTAAATCATGCTTTGTTTGGGACTATTTTCAGCCGCGGATTAATACACAGTTGGTCCTCTTTTGATTGTAGCAGGATGATGCATCTGAGACTAACTCAAACTACAGCGCCCATGTTTATTGTTATGAAGGAACATGTCAACCAGTGCAACGGTCATTTATGTGTTTTCAATAGTTCTTGAACAACAAAAGGAGGACTATGGCACAGATGGAATAGGCCTTAGCAAACTTTGGATACACACATAATACTTAATTCACTGGTCAAAAAAATTAACTATATATCTCCTTCTCTCCTTAAAAATACTCCCAAAACTTTGTAGGTCAGCTGGACAACAGGAGTAAACTGCGTAACGTGGAGGACCTGCGTCTGGCAGGCTTGGACATCACAGACACGTCTCTGCGCCTCATCATACGATACATGCCCTCGCTGTCCAAGCTGGACCTCAGCTACTGCAACCATGTCACTGACCAGTCTGTCAACATCCTGACTGCTGCGGGGACAACCACCAGAGACTCGCTCACTGACATCAACCTGTCAGGTAGGAGCCTGTCTTTGTTGGCAGTAAGTGTGCCTGCATTTGACTTGCTCCCTCTAGAGGCTAAACTCAGAATCTAGCAGATGTATTGAACTGTCATGTCTGTCCACAGTAGATTATACTTCCAGTGAATTTATGCATCACTTCTGTTGATGTAAATAAAATATTTGTTTTTAGTTAAAGGACTACACCAGTGTTTTTTAATGTTAAACCACACTAACAACAAATAACATACTGCAGAGTGTTCTCCAAATTACATGCTTAGTTTTTACAGTAATTTCCCACCATTTTTTCAGACTTCGCTGGTTAAAAATCAACTTTGAGAGACCTGAAGCTGTGACTGATGTGAATGCAGCACAGAGAACATTTGTCACTGTTTTTTAAAGTTGCGTCAATGTCAAATGGTAAAGAATTTGCCAGCAGAAAATTATTTAAAACTCCTGAAACCAAAGTTTGTATGGAAGGTACTTAATTAAATAAATCTAAACACCTATGTTTTGATGTGGGAAAGTGCGCCAGTTTATTTGGTGTGCTCAGTAAAACTGATGGAGTGTAAAACATCTAGCCCGTAATAAATCTGTCTTTCATGAGGGTTTTAAAGGACCACCAAACCTCCCAAATGATCATTTGTACATCTGTTACTCACCTCATGTTAACGTTGAATTCATATTTTTCTTGCGTGCCTCTGTTGAATGAGGAATCCAAGAACAGTAAAACTTCTCGATGAACTGATGAACAGCAAAACTTTATCAAAAAACATCTGTTGACAAACTAAAACACAACTTGTGCAGTATAATCCAAGTCTTATTTATCCAGTCATATGCTCAGTACTTTCCAACAGACAGTCCTTTTCAACAGGGAACTGAACAGAGAGCGAAACTTAAATCTTTGCACTCTCCATTGACAAAAACAGTAATTTTACGTTGCTAAACACGGCATCTGCTGGGCTACCACTGTTTCGATCAGGTAGTTTGTTTGGGTTACTGTGTAACCCAAACAAACTACCAACAGAGGCAGCCATAGACCAGAATTGTGTGAAAGTGTAGTTTTGCTGTTTTTAAATGTGGACCCCAATGACTTCAATTCATCAAGACTTTTTCCAGTTTTTGGGTCCTTCAGTTACCAGAGGCAATGTAACACGAGGTGAGTAACTGATATACAAGTGGTCATGTAGGAGGGTGAAGTATTCCTTTAATGTTCACTTTATGCTGAAACCATTTTAAAGAGGTTTTAATCTGCGGTGCTACTTCTTGTTCAGAGGCATGAAATTATATACAGATTGTAAAATCAATTTTTTAAAGAATTGAATGGCTTTTTTTTTTTTTTTTTTTTTTTGCAAAGTGCACAAATGCCAAAAATAATCAGATCTTATTTTTGTTGTCTCTCTGAATACCATTAAATGTAAAAAGCAGTGAATCAAAGGGCTACTATGGAAACAGCTAAAAGCCAAAATGCATTCTGGCTCTCTGTCTCCACATTTATCCTGAAACACTGCTCACCACAATGAGGCCTTTGAATTCCATGTCCAAGAATATCCTAAAGGCTTTATTAATCCATGTGTGTCACAGCTTATGTCAGTACAGGTGACCTGTTACGCATCATTTGTTCTTTTTTCTCCTAACCCTGTTTCTCTGTGCAGTCTGTAACAGGGTCACAGACCAGTCGCTGACCTATTTCAAGCGCTGCGGGAGCATATGTCACATCGACCTGCGATACTGCAAACAGGTGACCAAGGAAGGATGCGACCAGTTCATCGCAGAAATGTCCGTGAGTGTGCAGTTTGAACTGATAGAGGAGAAACTGCTGCAGAAGATCAGTTAGGAACAGACTGTGTGACACTCACACGTGGTAAAACTACTGTCCACATGGAGGCAGCAGACGACTGCGTGCTTGTGGAGAAAGTCGCTGTGTTTCATGAACACCAGCAGACGCCTGAACAGACACAGGACGCCTCTGTCTCTGATGTAAAGGGAAGCTGTGCTGCTAAGCAAGAATGTAAAAAATGGAAATCTTGTCCTGTGAAGGCAATATTGCAAAAATGTTTCTGTTGTTGTTTGCACCAGTTTATAAGTTATTTATTTCTTTATATTGATTGTTTATGTATTGTACCATGATCTATCTTTTGGTGTTTATAGAATATTTTTTGTTCCAATGCAAAGTTTATCGCATTATAGAGTAATATTTTTGTATCAGAAAGTGTTTCATACATTTATGTGCAGTATTGATTGCACCCCTGTACAGTATCATACCATTGGAATTGATAATCAATCGGCATTACTTTTATGCTCTTTATTGTCGAGAGGCAAAGGTCTAAAGATTTGTTGCCAAACCGTAGGATGGTAGCTTGTGTTTGTGTGGGTGTTTTCTATATTTTATTATAAACGTCAGCTCCCTGTGTCTGATCGGACAAAGGTACGGTACATTTTGTTCTCCATATAACGATACCATTTGCACTGATACAGTAAATATGAATACATGAATGTATTCACACATACACTACACAGTGTACAAAGCGTATTTTTCCAACACTAAAATGTTCCACTAATTCTACTAACAGCTTCTAGGGTTATATTAAGACATAGCTGCATACGAAACGTCTTTGCCAGTCTCCATCACTCTTTAGTATTATTGGTGCTTTGTGAAAGGAAGCGTTTTAGCTCTGCATGCGGCAAAGAAACATGTTTACACCACAGTCAATAGATTTAGTAACTGTGAAACAATATAACCATGTGTTTACTCCTGTCATTAGCTGAACTCCATATGATTAAAAAAATGACTCAGTGCTGAATCATGCAAGAAATAAAAGAACCAACAAAGTCCAGGTAAAGATTTTAAATTTGCACCAATCTTTCAGACGAGTTTTCTCCCATTTGATGGATGTGACATGTGTCACTCAGGTTTAACAGGCCAAGAGGCTAAAAGAAATGTATGCTGTATATTGCAAAATTCTTATTAACCCAGACATTTGGTTACAGCGCAGTGGGCAGTGTAGTGCTCTGTTTCCAAGGGCAGAGATGAATATGTCTTTTTCAAGATATAAAACCCATATCAGTAAATCAATCCAATAAATCTGTCAATCTGCAGATGTCGGCTTCTGACCACATGGTCAAGAAACGCAATTATAAGATAGTGTTGTAAGACAGTGTTTTTCAAATGTGGTTTGAAGAAGCTGCAAAAAACATCTTGAAAGATCTGTGCAAATGTAAAAGCAAAAATGGATTTTGTTTATTCTTTTCCGAGCAAGAGATTCCACTGCAGTAGACATTCATTAACACTGGTTGTTTTCTTTAAAAATTATTTAATTGTTTTTATGTTTTTTTTTTGTTTTTTTTTTATTTTAGTTAAACATCTAACAACAAAGTACTTTGCAACCTGTGGCATCAGTCAGTAGCATCTTCATGTAAGTGTTGTTGTTAGACATTTATTCATCATAATATTTAAAGTTACATAAAAAAATTTTGCTATTGGAACTTGTCTAATAAATGTCAGACTCAACAGTTTAATAATTTGATAGGTTTGCATTTCTTTTTGGAAACTAAGCTTTTTTAAAGATAAAGTCTTTGTGAAACTTTTGAATAGCACTTGGTACAGTTCAGTGGATGGGTTTACGTTTACTTTTATTTACTTTTGTTTTTTTATTAAACCACCATGTCTCCATAAAATGTTTTAGTACATTACTGTAAATGTTCAATCTGTACATACTGTACATGTAAAACCTCTAGGAAAAGTTAAGTCAACCTTTGAGATATTAAATTCATTTTAAATACTGAGCTGTGTACGTACGTTTGGTCCGTTAGATTTTTGAAGCATTTTGAATAATAAGAAACATGATTTTATGTTGATACTGTAATCTTGCTGTTATTAGATTTGTATTATTATTTAGGACTGAAAATTAAGTGTATGCCAACCTTTTAAGGTGGCTGTAGATGAACAACATTATGCTTTAAGTTCACCCCCATATATATATATATATATATATATATATATATATATATATATCCTCTTACCTGTAGTGCTATATACAGTGCATTCAGAAAATACTCAGACCTGCTTCACTTCTGTCACTTTATGTTGCAGCCTGATGCTACAATCATTCAAATTTTTTTTCATATTAATCTACACACACTAGCCCATAATGACAAAGTGGAAATAGAATTTTAGATTTTTTTTTTTACAAATTTATTAAAAAGGGAAAAACTGAAATATCACATTGACATAAGTATTCAGAGCCTTTGCAACAACACCTGAAATTCCACTCAGGTGCCTCTCATTCCCCTTGATCATTGTTGAGATGTTTCTACACCTTGATTGGAGTCCACCTGTGGCAAATCAAACTGATGGGACATGATTTGGAAAGGCACACACCTCTCTATATAAAGGCCTCACAGGTGACAATGCATATCAGAGCAAAAACCAAGCCATAAGGTCAAAGGAACTGCCTGCAGAGCTCAAAGACAGGATTGTTGCAGGGCACAAATCTGGGGAAGGTGACAAGAAAATTTCTGAGAGCACAGTGGCCTCCATAATTCTTAAATGGAAGGCGTTTGGCACAACCAGGACTCTACCAAGAGCTGGACGCCCAGAGAAACTGAGCAACTGGGGGAGAAGGGCTTTAGTAAGAGAGGTGACCAAGAACTCGATGGCCACTCTGATGGAGCTCCACAGATCCTGTGTGATGGGACAAAGTTCCAGAAGGACAATCATCACTGCAGCCCTCCACCAATCTGGGCTAGATGGAAGCCTCTCCTCAGTGCAAAACACATGAAAGCCCGCTTGGAGTTTGCAAAGAAGCATCTGAAGAACTCTCAGACTGTGAAAAACAAGATTCTCTGGTCTGATGAAACCAAAATTGAACTGTTTGGGAGGAAACCAGGCACAGCTCATGGCCTGCCCAATATCATCTCAACAGTGAAACATGGTGGTGGCAGCATCAACAGCATCACAGCATCAATTCTGTGAATGTTCTGGAGTGGCCCAGACAAAGCCCTGACTTGAACCCTATCGAACATCTCTGGAGAGACCTGAACATGGCTGTCCACCGACAGTCCCCATCCAACCTGACTGGGCTTGAGAGGATTTGCAAAGAAGAATGGCAGAAAATCTCCCACTGAAGGTGTGCAAAGCTTGTTGCGTCATAACTAAAAAAAAGGCTCGAGATTGTAATTGCCGCCAAAGGTGCTTCAACAAGTACTGAGTAAAGGGTCAGAATACTTATGCCAATGTGACATTTCAGTGTTTCCTTTTTCATAAATTTGCAAACCTCACTTTGTCATTATGGGGTACTGTGTGTAGATTAATGTGAAAAAAATAATAATTTAAATGACTGTAGCATCAGGCTGCAACATCACAATTTGACCAAAGTGAAGGGGGTCTGAATATTTTCTGAATGCACTGTATCAATCAATTGTTTTGGTGTGAGTTGCAGAGTGTTGGAGATATCCGTCTCTCAAATATAATGGAACAAGATGGCACTCGGCTTGTGGTGCTCAAAGTGCCAAATCCACATCCACAGACTGAACCACAACCACCAGCCGTACCACTGTGCAGAAGGAAGAGTGCATCTACTCATAGATGAGAGGCTCGTACTAATGACAGCGCGAGATGTGAACATCAATGGCTTCCTCCTTGGCTGAGCTGTAACATTAGCTAGCTCAGTGGTGCTAGGTGAGCTAACAGTAGATGTAAACTTCCTTGTGAGTGGTGACACAGTTGGAGAGTGTAGTTTGGTAGAAAGAAAATAGTTCCTATATGAAACTGCTCATAACAAGGTCTGTAGATTATCTTGAGTAACTGGGTCATGATTCTGTAAAGAGACATAGCTGTTGAGTTTTTCAAATGTATTTTTTTGGCGCTTTGAGCACCACAAGCCGAGTGCCATCTAGTTGCATTATATTCGAGAGAGGGCAGACATCTTTATGGCTGATATCTCCAACACTCGGCAACTCACACTAAAACAATCTAGACTGATAAATAGCACCACAGGTAAGAGGAAAAATATGGACTTTTGATTTTGGGGTGAACTGTCCCTTTAATGAGCGATTACAAAATGAAGAGCAGGGTTTTACGTCTCTGGTTTGTAGTACTGCATTTTATTGAATCTAATAAATTATCTTCTCTTGTTTACCAAAATAAAAAGGTTCAACATTCCATAATATAAAGATCCAGGATTATGAGTGCTCATGATGACCTCCTACTCTGATAATACTGTAGCTGCCTATGAATGACATCTTTGAGAAACAGCAGCATCAACAAACAGACTTACAGAGTTACAGCGTTGGTTACAGTGCATGGTGTCAGTGTCGGTTTTGGATCCGAAGCAGACAATGACAAAGAGTGCTAGAAAGCGAGAACATGACTGACGCAACTTTAATGGTGAGAGAGTGACACGATCAGAGGGCTGAGGAACTCTTCTGACCAAAACCAGCAGAGATACATTCTGAAAAACAGTATATTTTATTTTATTAGCTATAACTTTAAATCATGTCGTCTCCCAAGTAAATGGAAAAATATACATTTAATGACTTATCAGTAAACAACAATATAAGCTATGCGATTCACATAACAGCAAGTCAGCTTCTTCTTCTTCTTTTTTTTTTTTTAAACATACCACAGGCATACGATACACACAGATTAGTGACATCTGAATTAACTGCATCTCATGACAAGAAAAAAAAAGTGTTTCTTTGCATAACAGGTTAAAGTAAACCGGGCTTCCTCTACGTCTTACTGCGTGATGGATATTTGGAAGGACGCCTTGACAACATGACAACAGGTATGTTGATGTTACACTCAGAAAAGAGGAAGTAGCACCTGTCACCTAAGATTCGACACATTAACGGACAACACAATCAAAGAAAGACACTTGGTAGACTTGGAAACTGAATGGTATTGCTTGGTGGCAGTTTTTAAAAGGGTATGTTTGTTATATTTTTTCAACCTGGACCTTTTTTTCCCCATGTTTTTGTGTTTAAGTGACTGAAGGAAACAACAGTTTTTTAAATTGTTACAGTACTGAGCAAAAGTGCTGCAGACGAAGGCAGAAAAACAGGCTGCAATGTAACCCTTCGGGGCATTAGTGCACTGTCAATCCACTTAAAGTGCTTGTGTTTGCCAGTAACAGGCTCAGATTATTATTTTAAGCATTTAAAACTTAAAGAAAGTATCTCCACAGAGACAGACTTTTTTAATTAAGTGTAACATCTTTTTTGCTGTGCCAGAAACAGCCCCGAAAAAGCTATTAACAAATCCACCAGACTCCATTTAAGTAAACAAAGTCGACAGAAAGCAATAAAACTCACAAAAATTAGGTCAGATGGGAAAATGTGCTGGCTCCATACACACTAAAATCACTGTTTATTTGAATGGAGTCTGGTGGAATTGGCGATGGTGATTTTGGGGCTGTTTCTGGTTAAACAAAGAAGATTTTACTCTTTAACACAACGTCTATCTCTGTAGGGTCCCTTCCATAATGCTGTCAGACACTTTGAATAATAATCCGAGCCTGTCAGCGGCAAAAACAAGCACTTTTAGTGGACATATGCTGCAAACATGCCCTGAGTGATTGCTGCAGCTCTCCCACTCAATACTGGACCAATTTAAAGAACTGTTGTTTCCATTTGTCATTTAGACACAAAAACATGGGAAATAGACTCTAGGTTGAAAAAATATCGAACTTATCCTCTAAAATTAAAAGAGGGGTGAGTCTTCAAAATGTAAATAAAAATAGTACAAAAAATCTTCACTCAAGGTCCACTTATGAGCTTTTTCTTATCTTGTGGTCTTCCTAATGAAGCCTGTGAACTTTGAAAGCCCAGGAAAAAGCTAGCAAGGGGGCCTTGAGTTCAGATTTCAATAAATAAATCGGTGTAACAGGAATGTAGTGCAGCACGTGGTGCGACCAAGCAGCGTTTTTTACTATTTGTGTCTTCAGCAGAAATCACATCTGTGCATTTAAAGTAATAATCTCGAAGATTTTCTTTTAAATAAATGCTTTGTTAAGTCACTGAATGAGGTAACACAATGGTGACTGAGCCTATGACTCACTGATAAAAGTATTGCAATATTTATATATCTGCAGTATCACAAACTGGGTGTTAAGGGAGACATTCGCAGAATAAATGCTGTATTACGTCACTGCTAATGTAAATTGAACATTTCCTACAGCTGCAGCTTCACATTAAAAACCTTTAACTGGCGAAATACAAGTTGACTTTTATTATGAAGGGGTCACAGGAAATGCAAGATGTTTTTCAGTGAGATTAATACTGACTGCTGAGGAAGCTGAGCTGTTAGATGATGAGCTGCAGGTGACTGCACACCTCCAACTTAGCAAGGCAAACAACTCCTTTTACTGTGCCCTGCTATCCGCAGACTAATGCTGTGTGCAACGTATTGAATGTTCCTCAAAATAAGACCACATAGGTTGTTTGCACAAGCAGCATTTATGACCCATATCTAAGTTTATTGTTAGGTGGTGACTTCTTGTGGTAGTAGTACTTATAACAGGGGCAAAGAAGGAAGACATATGACATAAAATAAATAGCAGCAGAGTCCACCGAGTGTGTTAGGAAGGTGTGGTCAAACAAACACAGGACTGTCATCTAGAATACCGATGTTCATGTCCCACATGAGACCAAAAGTTAACAATGTATATCACATGACATATGTGAGATCTGTCACTTGAGATATTTCACATTACACTGAGTATCTATAAAGAGATATCTGCATACGAATGCACAATCTGTGGGCAACGAGACAAGATTTTAGTATCGGATGTGTTCGGGTTTCTCATTGTAGTCTGAGTAGCATTGAACAATCACGCTTGAGCAGCAGGTAAACAGTCCAAGTGGAGAGGCAGAAAGCATCGGCTGAAAGCCATGTTGGAACCCACTGATTATCGTCTGACAATGACGTAGCTTTATATTGGCTTTTTTACTTATTCATTTGCATTTATAGGCAGATAACTGTATCGAGATTAGACAAAATGGCCGGCGCACAGGAGAAGTCGTCTTGGCCCTGACAGGCGCTTGCTACACTGGATCTCCCGAAATATTGGCCATTGCCTCAAGGGACTTCTCGTCGTCAGACCGATAGTCGAAGGGTTCTGAGATGGCATTATATTATTAACAAACTTACTATGAAACTTATACCAAACCAACCGATGAGTTTTGGTGCAGCTGGGACCATTTCACAACCTTAACCATGTGTTTAAAACTACAACTGTTAATGGTCATATACGACCTATTCCATTGTCTGGTAGAGGTGCTACTTTAGAAAACACTCCTGTCGGTCATATTAGACATACAATGTGGTCGTATTGGTCGGAGGACTCAGATCAGATCGCAGTTGCTCACAGAACGATGGAAAAAGCCCATTATCAAAATAACAATAGTTTGTCTTGCTGCCCCCAAAACTCTGCAACCTGCAGTATTAAGTACATATGTGCCAAATCAACCAGGACTGAAATCTTCGAGATTGCCACTTTAGTTTTAGATGCGGAAACAATCACATCCTTCACTCAGCCAAGTGTTCAAATGTTTACTTCTATACACTTTATTTCCTAAAATTCATAAAAGAAAAAAAAAGAGTTAACTATCACACCAAGCTTGCTGGTTATGAGATTCATATACGGTGAAATCTTAACCAAATATCGTTTAAAAGGCATGACGTTTGGCACCATGTGTGAGATGACCCGGTGCGTGTGGTGTTCAGATTAACAAATAGACATTTAATAAAAACACATGTAAGTCTCTTTTTTTTCTGATATTGCACATCCTAAAGGAACACTGAGGGAGATAACACGGCGTCATGTGGCATGACTGTGTAAACCATATTGACTCTAACCCTGGGATCTTATATTTTCCCTGCTTCTCCTCGCCACACAGAACAACCCAATCTGCTTCAAGTATCCACGGGACCACTTCCTCTCCCCCCTCCGCCTCCCCTGTGAGTAAAATCTAAACAGAGAATAGAGAGTAGAAAGTGATGGCAGGGGTTTCTGCTGTGTGTTTAACAGACCAAAGAGAGAAAGAGTGAGTGTCCCAGTGCAGCTGTTGACGGTCCACCAGGGAGGAGAAGTGGGGCTGGAACATGAGTTAGTAAGGGGGGAAAACAAACCGTGGTAGGCCAGAGGCAACAGTCTGGTTTCAAGAACCGGGAGGTTGCTGGCGCCTGCTGCAGCATTAGGCCCTGCGAGACGTCATGCACAGCAGTTCATCCTCAGTGATAAATTCAGGGCTCGGGCCACGTGCACGCCTGAGGGCCGCTCTGATGCACACACAGAGTTTTAAGACTTGAAGACGTGCACGGCCCGCACTACGTACTGCCTGCAGATGGGGCACTCGCTCATTCTCTTCCCACATTTGGTGCAGGTTACCATGTGACCACATTCCAGCAGCACGCAGTCGATGATGGCGTCCATGCAGATGCGACACAAGTTTTCATCAGCCGCCAGCTGAGCTCTGACACCATCTGTGGATGGGAAAAAAAGTTTTTTGTCAGTCGCGATCGTTCTCTGCAGGCTCATTAAACGGTGTGAAGTTTAGTGATGTGCAGATGCTGTGCAGCTGCTGCTGTCTGAGAATCAACATAACCACATGATTCACAACTGTCTGGTCATTAGCAGAAGTTCCTCTCCCCTATTTCCCTAAACTCCAGTTGGTTTGTAGCTGGTATTTAGTATCACAGTCTGGTAATGACATGTTTCATCCCAACAGTGGCACGCTCAAGAGAATTTTCATGAGGGATAGCCAGATGGAGCTGAAAATCCTGGGGTGGCACACCAAAACCAAAAGTCATCACTGACTTTCAGCAATTTGGTTATACTGTTAATGTGTACTGGCTAGCTGAAAACTATGTCAATATGGCATACTGATATACTTTGGCCAGCAATTGTATCAGGGGTCCAAAATTGCTTTCGCTTTGTTCACAACTTGCACATGTGAAGTGTCACTTTAAAATGACCTAAAACACTGTAGATAATTTCAACTGGTTGTTACAGCTGTATGTGTTCTGTGCTGCTGTCCCTTTTCCCTCCCTCATACCTGCCCAGGTGTGCTGCATTAGTTAACGATGTGCAGCACACCCGGCATGGAGGAGGTGGTTAAGAGCTCCTATGCCAGCAGCAGAGGAGAGAGGCCTCTGGTGTGGAGACTGCCGGTCCTGCTGCCTCTCACCTTGGGATTTTTGTTGTCTTGTTTGCTTGTTTTACTTGTAATAAATCTCATGGATTTGAGTGTTTTAAATGTGTTCATGTGGTTATTTTGGGTCAGTGTTGGAGTTTTGTTTGCCCCATAGGGCTGCCTAAGGGTGGGGCGTAACAAAGGCTACAACCATGAGGTGCATCCCAAACGAGCCCCCATTTGTTATGCCCCTATGGGGTGAACAAAACTCTAACAGTGTGTTCACACCGGGTGCGAGTAAAATATTCGCCTCGCTCTACTCGCGCGAGTTTGACCGCTGGAATATTTGTTTTTACTCGCGACATTCACGCTAGTCATTCATGCGAGTAATAGAGAGCGGGGCAGGGGCAGGGGCGGGCGGGACAGCAGCACGTCAGTGACGTCGGTGACAACAGGAAAATCTCAACACTGATAGGCTGCCCTGACACAGCATCAAGCGAATATTTCACTCGAGTTCAATATTTTGAACTTGCACCAAGAGGCGAATGACGCGAATTTCGCGTGTTCACTCCATTCGCGTCATTCGCCTAATGCCATTCGTGCCGCCGGCACAAATTTGCGTCTACATTGACTTTGTATGTAATCTTATCACGCAAAAAATTCGCCTCGCGCCCGGTGTGAACACACTGTAACACTGGCCCAAAATAACCACATAAACACCTTTAAAACACTCAAATCCATGGGATTTATTAGAACGGAAACAAGCAAACAAGACAAAAAAGAGAGGGCAGCAGTCCACACACCAGAGGCCTCTCTCCTCTGCTGCTGGCACAGGAGCATTTAACCACCTCCTTCATGCCAGGTGTGCTGCACCTCCTTAACTAATGCAGCACACCTGGGCAGGTCTACGAGGGAGGAAAAAGGGACATCAGCACAGAACACATACAGCCGTAACACTGGTGAAGTTGCAGTAACACCATTAAGGTAGTTAGTGTATGTTGATCTTAGCCCCACTGACAATGAATAGAAATCAAGCCCAAGGTAACTGCAGTAAGGCCTATTGTGGAACTGTGGTAGGTAAATCATAATATTATCATAATCATTATATTATTTTCAACCCAAACAGAGAATAAATTAAAAATTAAATGATTTAATCCTGTTGTAAAAAATCATTGTACAGTGGGAATATTAATTGCAGACATTGCAGTGTCAGATATGCCACTAGATGGGAAGAAATACCTGGATATACTTTGGAGTATTTAGAGGAAGAAAAGAGAATTTTTGGACAATAATTGCAATAAAGAATTAAAGATATTTGTCCTCTACCTCCAGTGAGGTGGACTGGCAATTTGCAACTGCCGGTATGTTAAATGTTCCTAATAACCGACCTGTTTCTTTAACTGTAGTTAGATGTTAGCTGGTCTCACAAAGCCAGACCATCACAATTATGCACTAGTGGTAAACTAGAATTACTTCCTTGTAGATGTATGCCTCTGGGCACCAGTCAAGTTGGATTCACTGCAACTTACTGGCCCCCCAGCAGCACAGAAGATCTATACACTCATCACAGTTTCATGGTGGACACCAAAGATTAGTGTCACCAATTCAGTATCTGACCAAATGTCTTTTCTTCTGTTCCTGAGATATGACATTGAGTAATGGCCAGAAAAATGTTTTTGCAGAACATTTTGTTGTCACAATGAGGCTGACCTTTGACCTTTTGGATATAAACTGTCATCACTTCATCATTTTATCCCATTACACATTTGTATGAAATTTAGTCAAAATTAGCATATGAATTCTTAAGTTATGTCTGCAAACATGTTTTGTGAGGTCATGGTGACTTTGGCCTTTGACCCTCAACCACCAAAATCTAATCAATTAATCAGTGCTGAGTCCAAGTGAACGTGCCGAATTTGAGGAAACTCCTTCAAGGCTTTCTTGCGATATTGCATTCACAAGAATGAGACGGATGCAAGGTCACAGTGATCTTGACCTTGAACCACCAAAATCTAATCAGTTCATTTAGTCCCAGTGGATGTTTGAGCCAAATTTGGGGAAATCTCTTAGGGCATTCTTGAGATATCGTATTTACAAGAATGAGACGTAGGCAAGGGCCCATTGACCTTTGACCAATAAAATCCAATCAGTTCATTGAATCTAAAGGAATGTTTGTGCCAAATTTGAAGAAGTGATGTCAGTGCAGTGCTTTACAGGAGTTAAATGTCTGATAGCTGACTGAAAGCTCACTGGCCTATATCTGGCTCCTGCTGCTCACATCTTGTGTGACGGGGAAAAAGCCAATCAAGCTGCAGCCTGTCTGCTGTCCCTACACGTCTGACTATTAAGTGGGCTAATATGATCCTCAAGCCCTTTTTGTCAACAAGAGAGCCTCTAGGAAGCTCAACAATGTAATTACACCTGATGGAGACATGCTGCTACTAAAGTAACATGATGGCTCATCAAGAGGTAAAAGCTCTTAGAGAGTGCATTAACAACAGGATGAGAGGCTGTCCTTCAGAATGAAATGAGATGATGCACCCTGGAGAAGAAACACGAGTGACAGAACGTGGAGACACTGAATCAGACGGGGCATAATGACTCCAGTGACCATAATGTGATAATATGGAGGATGACACAAAGGATCAAGTGGGCAGAAATGTGGCAGCATGCCTTTACTGTTATCAGACAATCGATGTGATGTACAATGTGGTCATGGAGAAGATGAAAGAGGTGCTGTGAAGTGGCTTTTTATAAAAACATCTTACCTCCAACTCCACTGTTGCAGAGAGGTGGAGGATATGCAACCACTTTATAGATAAACATGAGCAGTAATAAAGAACATATATATTAGTTCAGGAAACACTGAAGTTACCTTTTAATGTAAAACAATCGGTTTTCAACACTGAAATCACATCACCTGAGGGAGCTAAGTGCATGTAGATTTAATATGTTAATGTTAGTGTTCACATTGAAACCTGGGAAATATGATTTAAAAAAAAAAAAACAATAGTTACCTGCAGTTATGCTCACATTTTCCACTAAAAGAAAAGGAGAACAAGTTTGTTTTAAACATACAGAACACTGAAGGTCAAAATGTGAAATTTAGATGCATAAAGATAAAGCAGAAATCGTACTGGATTTCCTGTTCTGCTCGTTTTCTCTGTAGAGTCGATGCACTCGCTCCAGCAGCTCCCACTTCTCGCAGCAGCCGGAGTAATTGACAAAGTTCCTGGCGAGAATCTCTTTCAGCTGGCGCACGGAGAGGTTTTCTATCGCCTCTTCATTGTCCAGATCAGACAGCGAGGCCCTGATCCTCCTCTGTGTTGCCGGACTGACCTACAATTCACACGCGGAAGCAGAGCTGTGGTCAATAACACGGTCTGCATTCCCTGAAAGCCTTGTCAGTCCACAATGATCTTTGTTCCTCTACTATAAATACTTTTTAGCGTCTATAGTGAATGTGCCAAAAAATAAGCAAGTGTTGTACCTCCATGAAATTTTCAGTGGGCTCCAAGTTCAAGAGAGACGCTGTTGGAGTATCTTCCTGCTCCTGTTTGAGTAGAAAACAACACACTGAAGTTAATTTAAACTAGTTTAAAGGTCCTCTATAAGACATTCAAAGCATTAAAGGAGCAGTGTGTAGGGTTTAGTGGCATCTAGTGGTGAGGACAGCAGATTGCAACCAGCTGAAACTTCTCCCATGTGCCAAGTGTGAACTCCCAGTTAGGATTCCTTCAGTGTTCATTGCTCAGGAGGTTTTCTGAGCTGAGCTCTAGTGATTAAAACCAGTAAAAACACTGAATAAATCAGTTTCATGTCAAGAAAGTCAGTGATTTTCCAACCTTGCTCATTGCAGAGAGGCTGCTAACTATGGTGGCTGATGCAAGAATGTGAACGGTCCTATTTAGAGCCAGTGTTTGGTTTGTCTGTCCTGGGCTACTGTAGAAACATTGCAGTGCAACATGGTGGACTCCATGGACAAAGACCCGCTCTCTATGTAGATAGAAATGGCTCATCGTATACATGTTTCTGCACATGAGCCCCTGCACTGTGCTCATATGGCGGTTACTGCTGATGATGAGACGGCATCATCACGGCCACCGTCCCAGGTTAACACTGTTAGCCCTGTTAGCACTGTTGCAGTTGTTGGCACTGGTAATGAGCCAATGTATTTTCAATTTGTGATGTACTCTGAGCCAATCAGAGAGGACTCTGAGGGTGGGGAAAAGAATCAAGTTCAACAGAGAGACGATATCAAGAAGCACATGACGGAGGGAGAGCAGTGTGTGGCTGTACGGAAAAAGACGCAACTTAAACGTCGAGGTGGACAACATTTGCAGACAAAAACACTTGTTTGTGTTGGTGCAAGTATTATTTTGCAGCTTAATTTCCTGCATGTTGTGATTTTGTTCTTGAGTTTTGCTCCAGTTTGAAGTGACAGCTCAGTCAGGTTAGACATGTTTGTTATTTTCATTAAATTTGAAACAAAATGTAGGCGCCATTTTCATCGCAAACGGAGGAGAAAGTTTTTTCATTGTTTCATTTCATAGTGTATGAGACTAGTAATCCCACAGTGGAAGCACCGCATTATTATCCATTAGTTATTCACCGTAGATTGTTACTTCACATATCCTGTGGTTATCATCAGTTCTGTCTTGTTTACTGTTTTCTCTTAAGTCCGATTTACACTTAATTTGGTAAACTGGAAATTTAGCCTCAACATGAACTGCGAAGAACTCAGGATCCTGTTTACTGAGGATTGAAATAGTAGCCCATCCTAACATTTAGCATATTTGGCAACAGAGGGTTACACGTGCTACCCAGCAGCTCAGTCACCTCCATGTTGAAAGCCGTGTGCAGACAACCTCTGAATCATAGATACGCTCTGAACATGAAATAGGCCAATCACTGAGTTTAATGCTTCAATAAGAATTTAAAGGAGCTCAATTAAAACAAAATGCTTTTATGATTTATATCAAATCCCTCCACTTCAAATGTGCTGTTTGAACAAAATGAAAGCAGCACAAGAGTCAGAGCTGAATGAAGTGTAAAAATATGACACTGAACTGTGTTATTTAAATGGATGTGAATTATATGACTATCAATGCCATGGTGAAAAATACTTCACAGCTCGCTGCGTTCTAATTCTGTAAATTGGAACGGTTCAGATATCTCATGAAAGAACAGAAATGTTTAAATAGTGGCTCGGCTTCTCTTTACTCAGCAGTTCATTATTCTCTTTGAAGGTGGAGGTCGGGAATCTGCCGGATGATAGGAGAGCAAATGGAGCTGCAGAAAAGTGCAGACACTGTTTGGTGTGAGTGCGCAGCTCTGTTTTATCTCAGCCATTTATGTGCTTTGAAGAGAAGATATCGTCTCTTTATTCTTTTATCTGCCTGACAAAAGAGAGCATGTGAAGGGCTGAAATAAGCTGTAACTGTGTGATATCACGCTGGACTGCGGTCGCTGTTTCTGTATGGTTAAAAAACAGGAAAAACCTCTGCCTCCCTGGGCTTTGGCACATTCCAGCAGCAGGCCAATCATCTTCCTCCAACGAAGATGTGTTAATAATGTATCTGTCAGCGTCTTGGTGAGAGATGCCTGCCCTCAACATCATGCTTTTGCACAGGCTAGACTCCTCAGAGACAAAAACACGAGCAGCAGCCCTGACGCAAGCCAAGTGCCAAACCTCTCTGGAGCACAAAGTTTCTTTGACTTGATGTTAGATCTCATTCAACTGTTTCAAACATGTGAAAGTACTAGAAAGCTCCCAGAGAGTGCATACTTCTGTCGAGGCTGCACAAGCTGCTAAATTTGTCATTTTAAGAATAGAAAATGTTGAGAAATCTTACGTCTGCATCAAAATGCACATGGTGAGACAAGATTGGGTTAGATGTAGGGGAGAGCGGGGTCAGTTGGGACACTTTTGTATTGACTAAAAATAACCTTCTACTACTCACAGACTACTTTAACAGTAGTGACAATAATTTGATCCCTGGATAGATACAGTGTCTGCTATTAATTTCTCAAGTTTTTTTTTTAAAAAAAAGGTACAATTGTGTTTAATGTACCAGGATTGCATTTTTCCAAATACTCCCTCCCTGGGATGGTCACATTAGTGGGTAGGGCTGGGTGGGACACTTAAGACAGTCTCCACATTGAGGTTGAAAGCAAAGAGGGTGTTGCTGTGTATGAGTATGTTAAATAGCACAGGCATAGTTGCTTTCTGTCATGCTAAAAGGCATTGTCACAATTGTCTCCCTGTCCCAAATGACCCCGCTCTCCCCTACTAGATTTCCTTCCTTTCATTGCAACAGTTAATGAGGAAACCAAACCAAATATCACTGAAGTCTGTTGCCATATTTGTGAGAAAAAAATGGCACCAAGACTCGGTATATTTAGCATTTATAATTTACATAGTGGTATAAATGTTCTACATACTTAAAGTCTTTGTAAATGACAGAACACTGATAAAAAGTTAAATCAACCTGCTGATTTTTGCATTAAGATGTTTCCTACAGGCCGTCACAGTGCCGTAGTGCTAACTATTACTTCAAGTAGCAAACTGGCAATTGATCTGAAATGTGGAGTTAGGTGAATCTTGCAAACGTGTTTATTTCTGTTGTCATTTTCAGCCATAACTGTAAGACGCACAGTTAAATACAGTGATGCCACCTATCTGACGTTCCTGTTGTGCTTGTATTATATACCGTGTTGCTTTAGTTACCATCTTTGACCAATCAAATCTACTGGAATGGAAGCGATTCAAGGAACAACTGTGGACAGAGGCCGCAGCAAAACATATTTTAGCCACCTAAAAAGACCTACCTAAAAAAAATCAATGTCAGTTTAAGTGTAAACTATATCACTGCACTCCCGCACCTGTGACCACATCACCCCCATCTTTCATAATCTCCACTGGCTCCCCATCCCCCAGCATATTCACTTCAAACTCCTCATTGTCACTTACAAAGCTCTCCACAACCTGGCTCCCCCCTACCTGTCTGAGCTCCTCCACCAGCAATCTTAGGTCTGCTGATGCCAACCTCCCTTTTTTTGATTATTGCTGTTGCTCTGTGTAAAGCGTCTTTGAGTATCCTAAAAAGTGCTATATAAATCCAATGAATTATTATCATTATTATTATTACATACTAACTGACTGAGGCAGCAGAAGACCAGCAACTCCAGCCTTTTGTGAAGTAAAATGTTTTTGTCAGTGGAGTCTGGTGGCTTGAAGGCTCCTCTGACGGCCAAGTGAAGCGGTGAAAATCTTTTATATTATCTTTTATTGTAATATGATATTGATTTTTTTTAGGTCGGCCTTTATTCAGGCGGCTAAAAACCAACTCATTGAGGCAGCGTTTGCTCAGGGCCGTTTTATTTCATGTATGTGACGCAGCTGTTTCTACCGCTTTGTTATTGTGCGTAAACATCATGATTCAGTCTCTACACTGCAGAAATGACAGGTCAATGGAGTCTTATCTTATTTCAGGATGATTAAGGATGACAAACTTGTCAATCCCAATTTGCATTAGGATTAAACCTGTTTCAAGGTAATAGATTGAAATTCGTCCCGGTTTGATGTTCAATCTATTTTCCGCCGGAGCTGATAAGAAAGAAATCAAGAAAACTGATTGTACTGTCGCCACACCAAAATCTATTTCAGAGGAAACTAGAAGGCACTGGTTATTTCAAGAAGCTATCTGCAACACAAATAACACTGCATGTTGTTGAATTAGTTAAACGTAGTCTTCACTACACAAAAGGTAAGTGGGATAATCTTATATCTTAATGCATTTGTGAAGGTGTTTTTTCCCAGTCTATATCTACACATTTACCTCAAAACACATAAACCACTAGAATCTGAACGCCATAGACTAAGAGGAGGAAACAGAGATAATCTATGGGGGGATGTGCTGTAGTGTTTCTGTTGTTTGGCTGCAGCTGTGACGCTGTGGGGAGTTCTCAACCTGCGCGCCTGTTACATAACAGACTCAGCCTATGTAATAGAACTAAAAAAGGCAAAGGGCTTAAGCTGCATCGCTGGCTGGTCTGAGGGCGCTGCACACACAGATACACACATACACACACACACAGATAACGCAGCTGTTTCCAGCAGTCACATGCACATTCTGCTGAATGCTGGACCAGTGCTGCAAATCTGAGCTTTCATATTATCAATAGAAGGTAAAAAAAATCCACCGAGATGTAGTAGATTTTCAAGGAGAAACTCTTCATTCATTCAGAGCAGAGTGGAGCACCGCAAGACAATAACACAGAAGACGGAACAAAGGAAAGAAAAAAAGCATGAAACACAATGAATATAACAAGATCTACAGATGTGCACGAGAGAGCATTTGTTTGTCAGGGAGTTGAAAAGACTTGTGCTGACTTGAAAGAGTCACGCTGACACTTGTAAATAAGCTTATTTCACCTTTGAAATTAATTATCTCAGATAGAATGAGGACAGATGTCAGAAAAGTATGGCGTATGTAGATTAGAGAGTGAGGGATCGTATGTTTGTGTGTGTGTGTGTGTGTGTGTGTTAGCACTGCATGCAGACACACACTGAGCGTCAGCTGTGTGTCTAACCTGGCTGGTGGTCCCTGAGCTGTCACTTGGGCTGAGCACTTCTCCCTGAGAGGCGGAGAGGACCGACTGTTCAGAGGTGGAGCGCGTGGCGGAGGGGGGCGAGGCGGCACGCGAGTGGGGGAGCGAGTGCAGACTGTCTGTGTCATCTCCCCCTTCATCTTCCTCCTCCTCATCCTCCTCCTCATGTGTGTCCTCTTCGTCTTCCTCCTCCTCCTCCTCGTCCTCTTCCACCACCGGTCTGGCTGTTTCCCTCGTCCCCTGATGACAGAGCACCAGGTCCACCAGGTCCTCTTTCTCCCTGCATGTGTCGGTAGGGATGTTGCGCAGCAGCAGGTACTGGCGCAGGTCTTTCACTCGGAGCTGCATGAGCCGAGGCCTCTGGAAAGCCGTGCCGCGCAGCAAGTGGCAGGTTGTGCAGCAGCGCAGGTTCTCCTGAAGCACCGAGCACAGGGCGCAGAAACTCTTCTTACAATCACAGCAGATGTGCTGTGGGAGGAAGAAGAGATTGAGAGCAGTCGTGATGTGATCAGCTACACTTTTTGATCTTTTTAACACCATCATTTAAAGGGACAGTTCACCAAAAATAAAAAATACATAAGTTTCTTCTCAACTGTAGTGCTGCTTATCAATCTAGATTGTTTTGGTGTGCTTTGTTTGCTAGGGGGATGTTTGTCTTCTCTCGAATATAATGAAACTAGATGGCACTCGGCTTGTGGTGCTTAAAGCACAAAAAATGCATTTGAAAACCTTGACAGCAATGTCTCTTTCCAGAAATCACGACCCAATTACTCAAGCTAATCCACAGACCTTGTTATGAGCAGTGACATGTCGGAAATATTTTTTTTCTACTGATCTACACCAACTAACCGAATTACTGCACAGAAGGAAGTGTGCATCTACTCATGGACGAGAGACGTGTGCTTGTGAGAGCGTGAAGTGTAAACCTAGCTAGCTCAGTGGTGCTAGGTGAGCTAACGTTAGATACAGTTGGCAGGTGTATTACAGTAGACTGATAAATAGCACCACAGGTAAGAGGGAAATATGTATTTTTGATTTTGTGGTGAACTGTCCCTTCAAGAAACTTTATTTTTCATAATTTCTAAATAGGCCCTGATGTCTGACTTCTGTCAGCATATTAAACTATTTATCCTCTGTTTCACTTTTGATGAATAAATGAACCATCTACTGAAAGTGATGTGACTGATTAAAGCTCTGATAAATGGGCCACATGATGGAAGTGAAGTCAGTGAATTTGCTGTTTGGACTGATGATAGTAACATTTCATTTGCATCAGAATAATCCATCAGGACGTGGTTTTACTTGCAGGATATTGTTGAGTGGGGCTGGATGATTATTCAAGATTAGATATGATGACTTGATCTATTTGTTATAATTCCACAACATTATTCTGTTAAAAATGTTATTTAATATTCAGTAATTAAAAACTGACTTTATGAATTACTGAGGTTTTTGAGTAAGTAGTTTTGTCTGATTGGACACACCAGTGGAACACAGATGTTTTATGTGTAATTTTGCAAATTTTGCCACATAGTTGATTTGATTTATGTGTTTCACACATTTAGGATCATAATAATAATAAAATAAAATGGAATATATGATAGAAAAAACAAAAAACAATAAATCATGAACAGACTTAAAATGAAAAACATAAATAAACATTTCATGTCTGAAAAGGAGCAGAAAGAAGCAACATGCCTGTCCAGCCCTACCCTCATCCAAAACTATACTAATACATCACAAATCAAATATTTAATATTATAATTATTTTCCAAAATGTAATGTAGATTAAGCAATTAATTGAAAATGTAAGTGACAGATTAACTGACAGCGAAAATATTAATTAGATATCGTAGAGATTGATGTCAGAAAAATAACCAAATTCATATGATCTCCACCCTATCGCCATACAGCCGTATTGTTAGTTGTGTATTTCCGAGAGTCCACTGTCTTTGAGTAGAAACCTAACCTAATAAACCAGCAACACTAGACTCCATCAGCAACAGTGGCTCATATCCTGTGTACTCAGTTATTTTCTGGGACAGAGTAAAGAAAAGAGATACAAACAATCTGTAGCTCCTGGTGATGTGTGACATTTAACAGGCTTAACGCTGTCTCCTGATACAGAGCGGCGGAGTAGATTGACACTTCAAATGGGCAGAAAAGCAGGTCAGCCACGGCTGTAAATATTCCTTATCACTTGTACACAAATGTGCTCTGGTCCTCCTGAAGTACATGTGCACTCCAACAGATACTTTTCTTCAATCATGTGTTGTTACTCCCCCGGCAGGTTATTTTTTATTCTGTGAAGATATCACGCTGACACACAGATGTGTGTGTTTCCAGAAAGTCGACCTGCCGTCAGAAAGTCAAGCAGTGTGTGAATGACGATAGACCGATGTGAAGCGGAGGAGCAGAGAGGAAAGCGGGCACTGCAGCGTTTTCATCAGTGTCTCAGTGTGTCTGACGACTGCCAGACAGACACACTCTGCCATTAAACTCTGACATGTTCAGCTGTGCAGAGACCCTGAAAATGTCAGGATGAATATGAATGGTGCATCCTCTTAAGGAACATGCCACTGATTTTGCATTTCTTTTCAAATATTGCATCTGATTTACAAGGCTGCCGACCGTTTTTCAAAAGTTTTTAGGTCAACTTAAACTTCACGCTTTACTTTGCAATACAGGACCATAACAACACTCCATTATCCATATTATTAATAAAATGTAGGTAAAGGAGCTGAATGTGACATTCAGAGCATTAATATGGCAACAAACAAGATACAGTGGAGTAATGGTGTTGAGCAGAGAATAAAGTAACGCTCCCTGTGTGTGTGTTGTAATCTGAGCCTCTTCTTTCTGATACTGTGATAGATGTTCCAGCTGCACATGCACGTTAATGCATGTGAGTCCCTGGGTACGTATCCCACTGGCTAGCTAATTGGCGCCGCTCTGCACTGCACTCATACAGCAGTTACTGGTGATAACGCCATCCCAACTAATGACGGCAGGACAATGTTTTCATGGAAGTGTAACACCCACCTTTGGTTTCCCTACATTAACAGTGTTAGCTTTGTCAGCACTGTTGCTGTTGTAAGCACTGTTTACGCTATTAGCAATGTTAGCTGCTAGCCACCAGCTCAGCTACCTCCATGTTGAGAGCCGTGTGCAGGCAATCCCCGCTCAGACTCTGAAGCACAGATACGTCCCATATGTTGCATTTATCTTCTAAGAAACCCCTGTGGCTGATATAATACATGACATTATAAGATTTTTATTACTGATGCAAAATTGTGTGAGCAGACTTTTACTGTCGTAGCTGGTCGAGATTGAGCTAGTTTTAACTACTTTATCCACTGACGAATTTAAGGGAAAGAATGTGGTGATACAGACAGGCTTTTTTCCTTGAGAGGACAATATGTGTGAATAGCTGTTGCACACATTGTGGATTTTTTTTTTGTAATATATGTTTTATTTGTTGCATTTTAAATGGGTTTTGATTGGCTGCTACTTCTGCCAGGTCTCTCTTGTAAAGGAGATATTTAGTCTCAATGGGACTTCCTGGTTAAGTAAAGGTTAAGTAAATAAAATTTAAAGTCAGGTAGTTTAGTTCAGTGGTTCCTAATCTAGGGGTTAGGACCTTCAAAAGTGTCACAAGATAAACTTTGAGGGGTCAGAAGCTAAAAAGGTTGGCTACCACTGGCTTAATCTTTAACAATAATGTGTATTTTAAAGGTTTATTATACTTTTTTTAAATGGAAAATCCTAATCTGAAAAGTAATGACAATAGTTACAAGATACATGTGGTAGAGTAGAAGTACCATAAATTGGAAAGACCTGACTAAAGTACAAGCAGTACAGTACTTGAGTGAATGTAGTAGTTACTTCCCACCACTACTTTCAAGACATATGTTTGTTTCCATTCATTTTACAGCATATAAATCAGCTTGCAGAGTTTTTAAACTTGCTTGAGTATGTTTTCCATCACAGTGAACAACTTGCTGTCTTTATATTCATCACATTATACAAACATAATCGTCCTATACCTGCCTGCGATGGTCTTAATTGAGCCTGTGTCTTTTTTACCGGCTGTTGTCTGTTCTAATAATGGCTGGCTGTTTCTGTTATTCCATATCTGTTAGCTGTTAACAGTGTGTTGCTGTAAAGCAGCATGCATGCTTAGCCAACCTTCCCTGTATGAATACAGAGTAAAGAACATGAGCTATTCCTCAGCAGTGATTTAACCCTGAAAGAGAGACAAAGTGATATAAATGATAATTGAAATGACACTTCTTGTATTTCCGTGTGAACCACATGGATATTATTTCGGAGGTTTTTGCATTAAAAAGGTTGGTTCAGTGAATGACTCAGTAATTATGAATGTCAGTGTTTCCTTGAATGCACCATGAGGAAGAGTCCCTGCTCAGAACTGCACGCAATGATTACATAATTGTGACATAGAAAAAAATAAAAGCTGACTAAACATTGGCTGTGAGGGATTATTCCAGCACGTTTCCAGTCTGCAAGTTGAAACCATGCAGTCCAAACATCTAGTGAACAATGTACAGTGAGTAAGACACGCACTGTATGAAACACTTTTCATCATCTACTATCAAACTCATTACTATCACTCCCACAAGTCTTGTTTACCTTGCGTCTGAAGACAGAGAAGGCCAGTCCACAGGCCTTGCATAGCTGTCCGGCGCTCCCTGAGCTGGTGGGGGGGTAGGTGGAGTACCCAGCGCTGGGGGCGAAGCGGAAGGGCCCCGCCCCTGCTCCGAACCCCGGCTGCTGCGCCCGCACCGTGCCCGTGCCCATCACCTCGTTCAGCAGCCCACAGCATGACGCCCACATGGACGATGCCCCCGCCTACGGAGTACACACACAGAAACACACACACACACACATTTAAAACTTTTAGAGAAATCTCTGACAGAAGTTTAGATGGATTATTGAAACATCTCTCCGGCATCATCAGTGACAGACGTGAATATCTTCTTTATGAATATTTATGTCTTGTGCATAATTTACTACACATCTCCTCAAAATTCAGTCTGCCATATCTGGAATCGCTGGAGGGATATATGCCATTCTTTTGAACAAAAATCCCTTATTTGGTTTTTTGATGATGGCACGGAACGTCTGTGTAACACACTGGCCCAAATCTCCTATGGGTGTTAGATTCTATTGAGAGCTCGTGACTGTAAAGGTCGCAGCATCACATCTTTTTCATACTGATCCAACCAGTCTGTGAGCTATTGTGTGCTGTATGCAAATATTTCATTCAAGTTTTTTCCTTCAATTGTTCAACCATCTGTATAACATTTATTTACAATTATTGTAAAACTATTCTTATTTATACCATAGCACTGATTTAAAGCATATCAGCCAGTCCTTTGCTCAATAGTACCAAAACTGGCTTAAAGGGAATCTTAAGTATTTTTTAACCTGGCCCTTATTTCCTGATGTTTCTGTGTAGAAGTGACTAATGAGAACATAGGTTTTTGAAATTGGTCCAGTAATTAGCAAGAGCGCTGCAGCCAGCAGCTGCTAAACAGGATGCAGTGTAACCCTTTAAGGCAATAGTGCAATGTCTATGTACATCCACTAGGGCCTGTACACATGCAGTGATTTTTGCTTCCACAAATTTATTGTTGTCAATATAACCATATGGTAGGTGCGCTCAAAAGCGAGGGCAGCGCCATTGCGACACACAAGCGTTCAAAGCACCTGTTTTTCAGGGCATGATGGTTGCAATGTGCACCACAAGTCATGTGATGAGGAAAAACCAATCACAGCTGGCAGATATCTTTCCCCTCTTCCATTAATATCAGTCTATGATAAATATTTAGAAGAAGACATTTTAATGCAGGGCTACTCAGAGCTTTATGTCTGTCCTATGGCTTTATACACACTTAAAAAACAACACCTGCAAAAAACATGAACTCTGCACTTGGTATTTCTGGTAAGTAGGCTATGATATGGTGCTGGTGATGGTTGCTTAGCAACATCAGATGCAACGTCCCTCCACACCCTTGAAAGTTGTCACAGAGTAGGCACATGAGTAGCAGCCAGTGCCCGACCCCACATTTTTTCAGGCATTTAAAGCGACACATGTGTTTTGGCCTTTAAGCAACAGTGCTACAGTTGGGTTGCAACATAATCTTCGAGGCAAAATTTAATCATCAAGGTACGTCCACTAAAACTGGACAAGCTGGCTCAGATTGTTATATGTTAAACTGTCTGAAAATATTATGGAAAGGAACCTAAAAAGAAACATTTTTTCCTCACTTTTTGTTAGATCTGGGTCTGTTTGCTACTGTCTTCCTGCAGCAACTCTCGTGAGACTTCAGAACGAGACCTCCCCTTGAGTGAGACTTGGTTAGACACAATAACAAGCAGACTGGATCGAGCAAAAGGTAAACAATCTGAGGGAAACAGAAGGTAAACAATCTGAGTCTGATAGTGGCAAAAACAGGCACATTTAGTGGATGCACACTGAAGATGCGCAATTGCCCCAAAGACTACATTGCAGCCTATTTTGAGACTGCCAGCCACAGCGCTCTCGCTCAATACTGGACCAATTTCAAAGATTGTTGTTGCCATTAGTCACTTAGACACAAAAACATGGGAAAATAAGCTCCAGGTTGAAAAATACAGAAGTTCCCCTTTAAGGAGAAGGAGATAGTCTCCTGTGGTATGGGTTCAGAGAGAAAATGAATGGGAAGCAAAGAGAGAAGGGGGGAGATACTGGGCAGCAGCACATTATTGAGAGTGCTCTGTAGCAGTCTTTGAGGTTAGAGATAATTAGACAGAAGTAGACACTAAAAGCTCCTATTAATGACAATCTCTAAAGAGATCTACGAGTTAAATTTCTCAGTCACTGCGTTATTTAGTACAATTTGATAAACAAATTAGCCACACAGAGGCAGAGGATGTGTCAGCAGTCTCAGCCACACAGCAAATATCATGTTGCCTCCCTACATCCCAAGGAAACACGCAAACCAGCTTGAAGTTAGTGTACTTAAGTTAAAGTGTGTCAGATGTGTTTGCTGACCACAAGACAGGCCAGACACAAGGAGCAAAGATGGCGTGATGGGAGCCACGGCTCCTTGGAAGCATACTGATGAGAGGAGGAGGGAGGGGGAGGACGGCGAGGAGAGAATATGTCTTCTGTTGTTCCCCCAGCCTGCAGAATCAATAGCTGACATGAGCATAATGTAAGCCCTCTGTGGTTCCCGGCTCGATGCGGAAAACAATGGAATTCACAGGGTCCTGCCACGTCTCTTCTTAAGGCAGTGCTCCGCTCCGACTTGTCACAAACACCCTGTGATCTGACCTCACCCATCTGCTTAGGGATTCGTTATGTAATCTTAGGAGCGAGGCACTATATGTACTGTAGAGTCACGGCAAGAAGGATGAAGTCCCTGCTGCAGTTTAACAGTCAGGATGGATTTCTAATGGCTAAATCTGTCATTAAACTGGATCATCACCATCACTTTAAATAATTTGTTTTGTCTAACTAGCAGCCCAAACTCTGAAAATATCAAATTTACAGACATATAAAAAGGGGAAAATCAGCAGACCCTTGAATTTGAGAAGCAGGAAGTGGTGAATGTCTGGTATTATTGTTTTATAAATGCCTTAAAGGTTTAATAAATGACCAAAATCATTGTGAATACTTTTCTGTAGAGTTTCAGCACTAATATTTTGTGAATTTCTCATCTAAACCTCAGTTAAATCCACCACAAGCAGCTCACTTTATCGTGACCGACTCCTCCAGCTTCATGTGCACAATAAAACCATGATGCATAACAACTTGAATTATTTGCCCGTGGCGTAAACTTGACCTGATGTTCAGCTGCTAAAAAGTCTGCCGGGTTAGATGCAGCCTCTCCTCATATGGGTGTGAAAGCCCCTAAAAGGGAATATTAACTGCATTCTCAGGCATGAGGATGAGGAGCCGCTGCAGTCTGGCCACCAAAACAGTCTTATCTGGCTTTGAGCCAGCAGCACGAGGTCCCTCTGTCACTTCAATTAGCACACTGTAAGCTCTGCAGGCAGGGAGTCCCGAACAAACAAGAGACAAGTGCAAACATCACATGTGCTACTTTGTTTTGATTTTACTTTTATCTTTTATATTCTCTTGACAGCTCCATCACTCGAGATAAACCTCTGGGAGCACTGTGTTTGTGTTATTCCAATCACCTAGGACACTCTTGGGTGTCAGGTCTGAGCCAAATAATTGAGATATTTCTCACACTGCTGCTGGATCCTCAACATCAAATAGGGTCAGAAAACAGCCCAGCCCCAGTGTGCACACAGACAAACACAAACACGGAGAGAGGGGGAGAGCAGCAAACAGTTACTGAGGCACAGATTTAAATAGAAAAATCCAAAAGGGAGGAAAATCAGCAATGTTCAGGCTTCGAGTGGTGCCGTGATCTGACCTCATAAAATTACTTTTGAGGATAAGAAATTTAAAAATTGCATCCACACAGACAAGTGTAACCATATGGGACGGGAGCCTGGATGGGGCCTAAATGGGTCATGATGTGGGGACTGGACTGTTTAACTAGAACTGAAAACCAGTCTGACACCAAGAGAGAAAACAACATCAAGTAACTTTGTGTATCTACTGATTTATCTGAAAAGTTGCTGCTGGTGGTTTGTATTTCATCAACAAATGAAAACAATGACGACGTTAATGTGATTAAAGGGGCAATGCACTGATTATACACATGGAGTTCAGTCATCGCAAACAGTACTACACAGCCTGTGAAAACAGTTGTAATGTCTTTTGTGGTTCTGGTGGAGATTTCTAAAGTCGGACAAAATACCTCTGATGATTAAGCTTCATTTATAATAGCACGAGACATCGTGGCACAGGCCTCTGTAGCTGGCACACAAGCTACAAACATGATCAGAAGCGTTTATGTGCAACACGTTGTTTGTTACACTATGCTTCAAAACATCAGGTGGTACACAAATGAAATATTCTGATGATAAGCAGGAAGTCAACGAATGTTACTAGAAGAACATTACCAAAAAAGTAGGCTGCCTCGCAACGGTAGTAACCACCAATGTACCGCCAAACATTGCATTTGTGTACTGTAATTATAACTGTCACCTACCCCAAAGTCAAAATGATTTTATATCACTTTGTCTCCGCCACTTTTTTCCCCAGTGTGTTGGAATATTTGTCCCCAATGACTGAAAGGAAATGACCATTTTAGAATGAAAATACAGACAGTGCTGACTGACCCTCGTGCCGACAAGAAGTCCAGTGTAGTTTTTTAATCCACAAAACTCGTTCGGGGTACCGCCAGAATAACAGCTACACTTGAAGTGCATGGAACCCACATTTTGAAAATGTAATAAGACTCTAATGCATTTCAAAAACATCAGAACAGCTCGTCCGTCGTAATCCAAGTGCCCTGAAGCTGCGCCATGCAAAATTGACTTGAAAAGTTGTAATTTACTCCACTTTTATAACATAATTTCTCACCGTGGTCAGTTAGCCTGCCCTACAGGCGTGCTGTGTTTACACGGCAACTCCCGCGAGACTCGAGAACTAGCACCACCACTAGCAATCAGCTAGGCTCACTCACACAAGTTTTGTGGATTAGAAAACTACAGTGGACTTCTTGTCAGCATGAAGGTCAGTAAGTACTGTCTGTATTTTCATTCTAAAGTGGCCATTTCCTTTAAGGTCATTTAACTGTCCCTGTGGTCTCTCAGTAAAGAGTCATACAGATGTCTTTACGAGCGAACCTTTTCGGACATTCCTCCCTGTTGAATTGAAAAGCACAGCTCTCTCAGTGGGCGCCTAGTTAAAAAAATTTGGAGGTGCATAACCTAGCGCCACAACAACTTCCAGCATTGACGCTCGACGCGAAAGGGGTGATTACATCATTTTCTAGTGCATGAGGCTCCTACCAAGACCCTCTGGTGGGCATAAACCATATTTTGGGTTCATTTCAGCTGATGACGTTATTCCAGCTTGGATTTGAGCCTTCAAATTTTTAACAAGAAGCCTGCATTACAAACAGAAGGTGTGGCATTTGATGAAAATGTATAATCCAGTTTTTCCTTATACAACAGGACTAAAATTGAGGATATCTCTGCCCCTGCTGCTTTTATTTATATTGTTCTTTTCAAATCCACCTCAAGACCCCGCGTATTGGAAGTTCAGCACTAAATTTCTGGAGTCAAAGCTAGGGGTGGATGGTAAACGAACCTTGTATGGCACCTTTCTAGCCTTCCAACCACTCAAAGTCCTCTTTACACTACGAGTCACATTCACCCATTCACGTACACGTTCATACGCTGGTGGCCGAGGCTACCATACAAGGTGCCATCTGCTACTCAGTTTTTAACACACACACACACACACACACACACACACACACACACACACACTGATGGAACAGCCATCAGGAGCAATTTGGGGTTCAGTATCTTGCTCAACGATACTTCAACACCGCCGATCCTCCGATCAGTGGACAACCTGCTCTACCTTCTGAGCCGCGCCGCCCATGATAGCATGATAGGGACAAATCTCTATCAGGGTGTGTGTAACCTCATGTCATGATAGTGGTTCGCAGAACATCATGACACAACATTTTCTGGTATTAGAATTGAGAAACAATAAAAAGATGGGAATGTTTTTAGTAAATCACACCTGAAAAATTAAAGTACTTCATCAAATTGATGCAAAATTCCTGTAAATCCATTATCGCTGTGAAGCGGTCCAGCTCACTGATTTGCAACAGGCTCCACTGTGTTCTGTTAGAGATTATGCGTGGATAGCTCCATCTGTATGAATGGTACGACCAAATCTCCGATCAGCTCATGGTATTTATCTTCATATTGTCTGTCCCTAGCACATGCATTTGCAAGCATCAGTATACAGATATACCAAACAGACAGCATTACGATGGTTTTCAGTGTAATCACCCATGCACTGTGAAACAGTTTTAGAGAGGGTCATCACTGACGATCCATCCATCATCCACTGTCTCTCTATCGTATTTCATTTCCTCTTTCTCTCCGTTTAATCTTTCCCTCCCTTTTTTTCTCTGGCATCAACTGCAAATGTCACTCCTACTGTGAAAAGTGAGCTCCTCACTGCTGACACCGGAGAGTAATGTCGCCACTGAAAAATAAACTAATTCATTATCGTCTTTCGTTATTTGTCTAAAAACGACGAGGATAACGGTGATATTTCATCTAAATGAGGCATTACTCAAATAGTCTGGAGAGACACGCACGGAAAACTCAAGCTGCTACCAGCTAAGTTTGGATTTGTGTCTGCAAAATGACAGATTTAAACAGTTTACTCCAAAGGCAGAGGAGGATTTAGCCTGAAGAACACTTCTGGTGCAGAAATACAAACAGATAAAGACTGCTGCGGAGATCGTCCTGCAATAACAAAACATGACTGGACTATTTTACAGAAATCTGCCGTGCCCTCTGGACTCTCTTTATAGCTTCAGACTTCTTCACCTACTTTAGAAGAGTGAGTCATGAGTGCGTCCAGTCTCATTTGAAATAATCATGATCCACTGCGACATCAGTGCTACATCTTATCATTTCATGAGAGATTTGTATTTGCATCCACGATGGATTGAAAATGAAACGATAAGAGGATTTTGAATAGAAAGTATATGTCACAGATCAAGTCATGGGTCCATCCCTGATTAAAATGGCATCGATAACTCGTACTGTGCAGCGGTCTTTCCCCGATTTGAGAAGTATGCTTACACAATTCGGCTAACACCGTCCGTTCCACAGGGGCAGAAAAGCTGCTTTTCAATTTAAACCAGATTAGTCAACAAAACATCACGTCCATTTTGTTTCCCTGGGACACAGGGAGCGATGCTTCACTGTCCACCAGGAGTTAAGCACCTCTGTGCTCTTGTCCTCCACAATAATGTCAAACAGCATTCAAACTTTAGCCCTACTGCATTTAAACTCGTACAAAAGTATTGAAATGACTGCAGAAAACATACTTTAGTGAAATATTCATTGTGAAGAATGTGTCAGTGTTACTTCATCATTGCATTGTTGTGATTGAAGCTACTTTTCATTGAGTTTGAGCATCAGATAATAATGTTATTATGTGATCACAGCCCGAACTGACAACACATTGTAGAGACTGTAAAGGCTTCATACACCGCTGGCATGTTTATTCTCCTCACTGCACCATATTTAATGAGCTCCCTGTAGGTTTTACATGTACAACCCCGTTCTAGAAATAGTTTAATATTATATAAAATATTTTTCTATGCAGTGTTGTGGAGGGAGTTCTGCAAATAGAGTAGCCAGTCATAGTTTCTCTAGTTTTGAAGAAGAAATATGCAAACTTTAAATATGTGTTTATGAATGTGAGAAGACTAAATGGGTTGTAATGGAAGAAACAAGCACTACTTGGCTCTGATGGCTGTTTGGACAGGTATTATGTTGCCATATTTCCTCCCTGACCATAGGCAATATCACAGACCAACACACATTAGACTAAATTATATTAGTTTTATAAGTGTTTCTCAGACCGTGATACAGACCTAGAATCATTGATCTGTTGGATTGCCTATGCTCCAGAACAAGCATATAAGATTATTTCACCTAAAAACAGTGCCTTTGTTTTTTTCCATTGTTGTCTGCATTAATTTGAGACTTCTGGAATCCTACTTTTTGGACAAGAATACTAATTATTCTTTGTCCTGAAATGCCCAACAGTGAATTAAAATCCACACAGAGGCAGCAACTATTGATTACTTTCATTCTTGATTTATCTCTCGTTTATTTTCTTGATTAACTGAGTCGTTGTTTGGTCTATTAAATGTCAGAAAATGGAGAAAAATGTTGATCAGTGTTTCCCAAGGCCCAAGATGATGTCCTCAAATTGCTTTGCTTTGTCCACAGCCCAAATAGATTCAGTTTACTGTCACAGATGAGTAACGAAACCAGAAAATATTCACGTTTAAGAAGATGGAATCAGAGAATTTGACTTCTCCCACCACCAGGGTTGCACACAGGTGTATTGCATACAGCCAGTGATTAGACTGAGATTGGTTATTTTTACCAGCCTATCCATTGTTGCCTCATGCATGCTCTGATGAAGGTTGAATAGACCGAAAGCTCAGCAATAAAATGAAACACTGCATAGATGTAAGTGTGCGGAAATCTTTTTTTCCTTTAAAAATGTACTCAAAGCAATTAATTGATGATCAAATTGGTTAGCCATTACTATAACAGTTGACAACTAATTGATCAATTGTTGCAAATCTACACAGAAGGGTGGCATTACTCCAAAACATATGGTGTATTTGAAAAGGGAATAGCTTATTTGAACAAAATTAAAGGCCGACATAGCTTTCTCAGGCCTGTAAATTTATCTTTCCCTAAATCAGGAATGGGAATTGACAACTGGTACAGTTGAGAAGTAGTTCCAAACTGTCTGATCTTTTCATCAATGCTGATGTTGTATCAAAGCTTCCCTGCCTCAAATAGTGTTTCCCCCGTTACTGCGTAGTGGTTAGGGTTAGGACTAAGGGTTTTTGGTCAGGTTAAGGTGGAGGGGAGACACATATTGACATGGAAACACTCTTCCAAACAACATGATTTGTTTTCTGATAGCTGCATGTAGCAAAACAACAACGTCAAACTCATTGTTTTTTATGTTTTTGGGAATCACCAGAGGATCCATGATACAATATTATCACAAAACCTAAGTCACAACATGATATCATTCCAATTTCTAATATGTCGTTATATGCTGAGTATTGTGATATATTACTTTTTCCAACTGTAACTGATGTCCCCAAAGGAAAACTTTGCCAACATCTGTTTAATAAAGTTTCAGTCTGTTCATCTCACTTCAGCCACTTTGTTTTTGTGCAGTGAAAAGGCAGTTGATCGTATAATTCCAGTAGGCTACATTAGTTTAATTTGTATCTGTAATATTAATAATTCATATAAATAAAAAAAAAATCGATACTTGGCACTGTGGGACGACACGAGATTGCCACAAAAAATATCACAATACTATCACCCCTACGCTGCTGGAAACTTTCAACGAGAATGTGTCATGGCGGAGAGGAAGAAACAGTCCAAAGCGTGGCTTCATTTTGCAAAGGATGACTACAGTGCTGCTTGTAAGGTCTGTAAAATGATCATTTCAAGTACAGATGGAAACACCAACAATATGCTCAGACATCGATCTATGCAACATAGATTAAAGTCCAGGAATGCCACGATGTTGACACTCACACACACTGGTGTCACTTCTTCCCATGTAATCAGCACGTCCATCACATAGGGTAAACATGTTATGATAACATTAGCGCCATGCAGATGTTGCACATCTGAGTCACATGCATGTATTTTCTCTACTGTTTCATCACTATGTTGAGACAATAAAGCAGTTGTGTTGACGCTGAACAGACCATACAGAAAACTGTTCAGGAATCAACAAGGAAATCAACAAAGAATCGTACTGATAATCAGAATCTATAATGGCACTGGTATCACTTAATTTGTTTTTACCAATTCCCATCCCTACCCTTAACTCTAGAAATGTTATGACATTTAGATATAAATATACCTGAGCAGCCAGAGCTGAGAAGCCGGCTTTTTAGCTTGCAGCAGCTGCTTGGGGAAACCCTCTGACTCGGCACACGAATCACAGTATTTCACTGTGAAACAGTACACCTGTAATTCAAAACAGTGCTTTAGCTAAAATATTTGGAAGTAAATGTACTTAGTTACTTTGCAACTCTAGCAATAAGAGAGGTTTTTTATTTGCAAAATGAGGACATCCACCTTGCAGAGTCCTCACTGGTGCATGTGGTCAGCTTTAAATAAGAAGCATCCAATCAGCTTCAGTGTGGCTGCAACAACAAGTGATTAGCCTGTTCTTCATTATGTGTACACAGTTCTAATGATGATGGTGATGATGATGATGGTTGTAGCGGCAGTCCTGCCTGCACCTCACCTCTCACCGTGACTGTCACCACAAACCTGCCGCCACCAGAGCACCAATGACATCATCGCCATCATCCTCATCGTTATCCGTCCTGAGCTCGAGCTGCCAGACAGCATCATCACCTTTTCCTCCCTGTGTGTTGCTGCAGCCTGCCTCTGCTACACAGCACACACACACACACACACACACACACACACACACGAAGGAAGAGGAAGGAGACTCCTGACACAGCTCGGACCTGAGAGGTGAATCTCTCTGCACACCGAGACGTCTCCCAAACATCCCCGCACTCCCTCACTCTCTGACCGCAGCCTCTATCTCATTAGACTGGATTAAAAGCCTGACGATGAATGGACATCGCTCCAGCGGCTTTAGTCCACTGAACTATCACACTGGGGTCAAAGCGGGCTCATTAAAAAGCCTGCACACTGTACCTACTGTTTATCAGGGCGACAGGAAAAGCATTCCCAGGCTGGTGAGCTCGCCGGGAAAATAAAAATCAGGCTGACCGAGCTGAAAGGGCAGCGGCGTTATAATATCTGGCGTCCGGTTAACTGTGAATGCTGCATTAAAACGCAAGCCTGTTGATGTAATTACAGCTGAGTGCACGCAAACATATTTAATTGACATTAGGATGGAGGTATCCCCTGCCTCTTGGTGCAACATCGTGCGTAAATCACACGAAATCTGCATCGGAAGTGAATCCCCACCGCACACGGACCGCAGTTGCATCACGTACCTTCATTGCACCTTCCGTTTGAGGAATCTGCCGAGTAATGTCAGAACGACGACCATTGCAAGTGCACAGGGAATCAAACCATTACGTCTTCCCTCTCTCCAGCTGCCTGTGTGTGTGGAGTAAGCATAACGTAATGGCCAAGAGAGCCGCAGCCAACCACGGAGCGCACGCAGGCGCTGGTATCTTTAGCAGCCAATCCGCCTTAACACATCACCGGAGTGGGCGTTCGGTGGCGTGCGTAAAGACGCATGTGTGAGCCTGACCATCATGCTATAGTCACAGCCTCGGTTTGTCCTATGTTTCAGCAACATTTGTGTTTAATAATTAAATAAAAAACATAGCTAAATCGCACTTGAGTAAAATATTATAATCGAGTTATTTCCATTTTTTATCCTTTAATATTATTTTTTTTATTTCATATGCTTTCAATAAAATATTCTGCACTATTGATTTAATTGCAAAAAATGTGTTTTTAAAATCATCTTGAGGAATAAATGAGTATTTAACGTTCTTACTTCAATCCTAGGACACAAAACCTCAGATCCTCTGCAGCAACACATGCAGTGCTATTTCTGTTTGTTTTGTACCAAAAGTAAATGCGTCTACAATCTTATTTACCGCCATATTTAGCCTGTCTGTGCGTGTGTGCATGCTGGTGACTGTGCATGCGCGCGCACACGGCTGCTGTCTGCAGTAAGGAGATTAGAGGGGGTGTTCTTCCGTTACATGGCCGGTACCGCTGCGAGCCCGCAGGGGGCAGTAGATAGCGCTGCCACAGCATTATTATCATCCAGACATAACTGAGCCGCAGGGGAGTGAAGCTGCTCATGCTGTTCATTATGCTCTTACTTTATAATGCTGCTGAAATCACACACAGCTTATAAGTTATGCAGCTGTTGCAGCACAGGAGCAGGAAACAAAAAAAACTGCACTGAAGTTTTTAAAGTTGAGGGATCGTAATGATGCCAATGCTGCATTATGCTGCAGCCTGAGTCTGTTTAGATTCTCTGCCATTTCCAGTACATCAAACAGTGACCCTACTATGTTGATTTTATTTCACACAACCACATTAAAAGATCTGTGGAGGCCCCCGGGCCACCCGTGACACACTTTGGAGCTTTAGATTTGGCCTGAATACTCTCCACACAGTGTTCAAAACATCAAAGTTGTATTGGAGGGTGAAAGTGTGCAAACTCTTTCTCACACTGGAAGCATGGAGACAAAATACCAGAGGGTTATATGTAGACGTGACTTTATCTGAAAGGGTCGGTTAACCTAAATTACAACACAGAAATGGAATGTAATATAATAAGTATGTTTTCTTTTGTGTATAATCACCTGAAAATAAGAACCATCGTGTTTTTATTATCTTTGAATGAGTCTTCTATATGTACAAAGGGAGCTGGTCCTCGTCCACGGAGTCCACCATGTTTCTACAGTAGCCCAGAACAGACAAACCAAACACTGGCTCTTGAGGGCCATTTGCATTTGTCAAGTTTTTGCACCAGCCATTGTAGTGAGCAGCCCCTCCACAACGAGCAGCATCACAATATCACAAATTTGTTTTTATACGCAAAGATGCTTTACCAGTTTAAATCACTGGGTCCATTGTGTGGATGGTTCAGCTCCCAGTGAAAACCTCCTAAATGTCTGGATCTTAAGTTATCAGAGAAGAAATGCAAGCACACATTAGCAGGTGCTTGGCGAGTGGACCATCCGCCATGAGTTTAACAGCATAGGAGAAACTTTCATTTGTGAAACTGATTTATTCAGTGTTATTACTGGTTTAATCACCTGGGGTCTCATTTATAAAATAGTGCGTAGGATCCATACTAAAAACGTACATACGGACAAAAGCCAGAAATGTTGTGTGCCAAAAAATATTTCTACAATCAGGCTTCTACCTCACCATCATCGTCACCAAATTCCTGTCTCCAAAATGTTCGTAATCATAAGTTTCTCCCATCAAATCTGTTTTTATAGATTGCATTTTTTCCGTGGGAGGTGGCATACACTTCTTTCAGCAATGTTTATAAATAAGACCCCTGGTCCGTTTGTTTTGGAGAGGATGAGACCTTCGTGGACAATTCAGCTCCCGGTAAAAACCTCCTTAATAGCACCACAGGTAAGAGGAAAAATATGTTTCTGATTTGAGGGTGAACTGTCCCTTTAAAACAAGCTCTCAATCAGCAATAGATATAATCATGAGTTGAATCCTCTCTGTAGTAGCTGATAGAAAAATGCTCCTTAACATTTCTCTTGGCACAAGAAGGCCACTTCTTCCACTTAAAACTTTGAATGTGTTGTCAAAAAGCCAGCGATGTAGAAGAGGATTTTATTTTCCCTGTGAAGCCTGAGAGGGGACTGACACTCTGTCGGCACAGCTGAATGACAAACAAACAAATGTGCAGGGAAAATGAAGGAACGAGGGTTGATACAAACAAAACTCCCACACTGCTGGTGGGTCAAGACTGGACGGGAAACAGAATATTATGAGAGACTGAGAGGAGGACCACTGCTGTTATTTCTATTTAGTAGGACAGATGTTTATCTCACTGTTTATATGTGGGTAAGCCTGACAGATTTAATATTTATATGTATAATTTGGCTCGCCCACTGGGCTTGTTCTCTTTGTTGATCACATCAAGTCTGTCTCTTCTTCTAGTTAGGCTTAGGATAAGCACTGAAAGAGTAAAAAACAGCATATGTGTGTGTGTGTGTGTGTGTGTGTGTGTGCAAAGAGTACACCCTCTATCCTCAGAGGTTGGCTCACACTTCACTGTCATCTTCGCAACCAAACTACCAACAGCTGGAGAGAACAAGCTGATAGTTCTGTGTCATATAGGGTGTCAGTCCTAAAGCTTGGTTGAAGTGAAGGAAAGGGGTCAAGTTAAAAGGATTTCATGTGGTGTTCACGGCATCAAAAAATTACATGTATCAAAATCAGCAGCAAGGTGTCTTTGGAGAAACAGTGTCCCAGTTACTACAGATTATCCGCTGACAGTTTTCATTGGATCTACTTTCTACTGAGGAAATAAAAACTGTTGGCAGAGAGCTCTGTGGATTATCCAGAGAAATAGGGACACTTAAAAAAAAAGATGTTGATGTTTTTAAATGTAATTTTCCAACGCTGTTAGCACCACAAACATAATTTCATTCCCCTTCACTGTGTTTCAGTGCAGACAGAAATGTCAGAGATGGATTTGTTAAAACCTGCTTAAATAAAACCAAAGTATCTGTACTGCCCGACACTATAGGCGCTATATAAAATTGATTTATTATTGTTATTATTATTATTATTATTATCACAAAGGCAGGTGAAAGAATGTGTTTGTGCTCAATTCCATTTAAATTGAAGGATGTAACCTCTCCAATGGATCAAAGATGTGATGCAGAACATCAAGCAGGAATAAAAATCAGATGCACCCTTAACAGCTCCATTAACAAATTTTACGAAAGGACCCATTCATAGACTGTGTGAGTGGTCTACCTAAACCTACCTAAACCATGATGCAGAAGGTTTTTGTTTTTGTGATCTGTGTGTTTCGGACATTGTTGATTATCCACATATTTGTACCCTGAGATAATAGTTATTGTCTTGTTTATTAAAGGAATAATATGTAAGATTTCAGATTGCAATTGGCTGAAACTTTTATCGGTTTGAATTTTTCAGTGTTCATTGTTAAACAATCTAGTTTGCTTTAGTGTGTTGGAGATGTGTTGAGAGGTCTGCCTTCTCTTGAATATAATGGACCTAGATGCTACTTGGCTGCTGCTCAAAGCATCAATAAATAAATGAATATCTAAACATTTGATAAACTCAACAGCAATGTCTCTTTCCAGAAATCATGACCCACTTATTTAAGATAATCCACAGACTTTGTTGTGAGCAGTTTCATGTAGGAACTATTTTCTTTCTACCAAACTACACCCACCAACTGTATCACCGTGCAGAAGGAGTTGTGCATCTACTGCTAGCTCACCTAGCACCACTGAGCTAGCTAGCATTACAGCTCAGCTGAGGAGAACGCTATTAATGTTTGTGTGCTGTCATGAGCCTCTCTTCCTCGTGTCTTAGCTCCACCTTTGCAAGACACAGAGGACAGATGCAAGGATGAGATGCGAGAAGAGATGAACCAAGGAAGTATGCCTTTAGAGGAATGAGACTTCTTTTCCAACATCCATTTCTGATGATGGCGGCAGGTGGATCAGTTGTCAGAGGGCTTCATCAGCTGCAGTGCTGCACTATCCAGTCAATAACTGATATCTGTTTGGGGGGGTGTATCAGTCAGTAAAACGCTCGCTCGAAGGCTGCACTCATATATCCCTCCGAAAGTCTCCTCTCTCCTTGACTCCTCGACTCCTTAGAGTGCATTTAGTGAATTGAGATGTCTTTCAAGATGGCAGGTGTCAATCAATTTCCCAATCAAGTGATCAAGGATAGAGGATAGAGCGGAGGGATATTGTGATGAGCCACATGAGTAGGCGAACACTTCCTTCTGTGGTGATACCGTTGGTGGGTGTAGTTTGGTAGTTTGGTAGAAAATAGTTCTCACAACAAGGTCTGTGGATTAGCTTGAGTAACCGGGTCATGATTTCTGGAAAGAGACATTGCTGTTGAGTTTTTCAAATATTTTTTGTTGGCACTTTGAGCACCACAAGTCGAGTGCCATCTAGTTCCAGTACATTCAAGAGATGATATCGCCAACACTCGGCAAATCACACCAAAACAATCTAGACTGATAAACAGCACTACAGGTAAGAGGCAAAATATGTGTTTTTGATTTTGGGGTGAACTGTCCCTTTAAGCCATAAAAAAGTTGGAAAACAGTGTTTTTTGTTGTTAAAAAATCTTTAAATTACATCTGCTCTTCCCTCCTCATTGGGAAATCCAATTAATATAGAAATATGCTTCATTTAAAAAAAAGTTTGACACAAGATGTCTCCTTCTTCCCTGAAGTCCATTCACAGCAGTGAAAAGCAGCTGGAACCAGACAATGTTTGGCAGGTTTACTTTTACGTTTAGACACTAAATGATCAAAGTTGTTACTGATTTATTTTCTGATTAATGGACCACCGAAGCGCCTCAGCTCCGCACACGCCTGAGATTCTTTGGCTCATTGAGTGAACACACACTCTTGAATATTCATTTTCTTCCCACACTGTCTCCCATTAGCATCTGTGCTTTGTTCTCACAGCTGCCTCCCATGTTCACCCTATTGCACAACTCCGCTGGAATCCAATTCATCCACTCTGCTTCAAGTCATGCAGTCTCTGATAAAGCCGAACACATCATCCAAATGACTGATAAATATTCACGTATTTACTGGAAAATGTGTTTTTCTGAGGTGGGAAAACAAATGTTGCAACAAATGGGAAAGCAAAACTACAACTTGACACCTTCTTTGGGATGATTTTGGATCTCCTGCACATCCGGTGAATGACTTACGGTCAGTTGACTTTACAACTTAAGTTTTGGATGAGAACCAGATGACAAGTTTAAACTCTGTGCCACAATTATTGGCTTCTCTGGGAGAGAGTCCAACACATATCTGTCTCCAGGATTGTGAAACATGAGCAATAAAAAACACAAAAAGAGTGATTACCCCCCCAAACACCTCACAGCCCCCCTTTCCCAAACACACATATACAAACGAGTCTTTCTCATACAAGCACACACATGCCAGATGCAGTCAAACACATGAACAAACAAAATCACAACTTGTGTATTTGATCTCAATCCTTTCAACATTACTCCTACGTAAATTCATCTGGCTGCCTTGGAAACTCCTAATTATTGCAATGACCTTCTTGGGAAGCCTCAGCAACGTGTGCTCACTTCATGCAACCCCCCCCCGCAACTCTGGCTTTCTCATGAATCCTGCACATACTTATCAAATGTCCTCTTCTGTGCTCCCGCAGAGGCCAGATACTTTCAGTCAGCACAGGAGGATTTGATTCCAGCTCACAAAAACATTCAGCTGTTTCACGTACAGACAGGCCCCACCGTGAGTCTCCATCCGGTGCTGCTCTGTGCTGCCAGCAAGTGCCACTAGATGGAGTGTGTATGCTTTCAAAAAGAGCAGTCGGGTGCTTAGTGTGTGTCTGACTGAAGGAGTTAAACAGTTTGTCATAAACTGGCACATCCGCAAACTGCTAAGTATATTATATAATGTAGGCAATGATAAAAAGAAAAAAATATCGGTGGTGAAAGATGTACCCAGATATTTTACTGAAGTAAAAATAGAAATACCACAGTGTTGAAATACTCTGGTACAAGTAAGAAGTCAAATGTAAGCATCAAAATATACCTCAAGTACCAAAAGGACTTATTATGCAGGTCCATTTCCAGGGAATGTGCATCACATTATGGATAATAATTATTTATGCATTAAGGTGTCCACATCTCTTTGATGCTGCAGCTGGTGCAGGTGGAGCTAACTTTAATTATTTTATATACTGCTGGCTTGTGGATGGATTTCCTCCCCCAAGGATCAACAAAGTCTTATCTTAAACTATAATAATACATCATAATTTATTCGCTGATTGCATGTTGCATTATTAATCTGAATTCATACTGTACTGGAACGTGCTTGCTTGTGTAATTTGGTTTTTACTACTTTATACTCTCACTCCAATACAATCTAGAGCAGGGATGTCAAGCTCATTTTAGTTCATGGGTGACATACGGCTCAATTTGATCTCAAGTGGGTCGGACCAGTAAAACCATTGCATAATAACCTATAAAGAACAGCACCTTCGAATGTTTGGCTTTTTTTTTTTAAGTGTGAAGCAAATCCATTCTGAAAACACTCATCCACTTACAAAAGACGATGAACAGCCTGAGATGTCCCAAGAAAAATAAGTGCAGTTTCAACAATGTGTTTCAAATATTCCACAGTCAGTCTACCAGTAATGAAACTGGCAATGCTGGCATCACCATACCAAACTAAAGTGGAGGATACTGAGGAGGCAGGTTATTAAGTTATCCCCTGCCTTACAAACCATTTACAAATCAAACGTTTTGAGATCTGAATTCTGGTCAGGGTGAAAAGCATCTGAAGCAGTAGCTACTCACTGTTAAACCTGCTCCTGAAACCTGGCACCTCTTAGCCTTCACAAGTGCATCAATATATGGTGTGGGAAGTCATCCAGTAGGCTTAATTGGACTCTTTGGTGGGTTGGCTCTGATCTAGAGGATAAATACTGTACTACGTGCTGCCCTACTTTTATTCGACAGCTATAGTTAGTTACTTTTCTACTTATGATTTTACCCCCACACAAAAATCCCACATAATAACATAGAAAATAAAATGCATTGTTAAAGATTAAACCAGTAGTTCACTGCCCTTTTAGTCCCTGACCATTTACAACACAAAAAGAAAAAGGAAAAACAAGCAGTGTGTGATTGGGGCCCCTTGCCATGTTTCAGATGTAAGTCTTTAGCAGTCCCACCGGAGAGATTTTCTTTTAAAACTTCTCACATGGTCTTTGTTAAATAACTGTGCGAGGCCCAGAGAGGTGAAATTATCACATTCCAAAAAAAAAAAAAAAATCAAAGATGAGAGAAAAGTCCCACAAATGGGAACAGATATGTGTTGCAGAACTTTGCGTTTCTCCTTCCCTCTCCCATTAATCATCTCACAACCTCTCAGATTTATCTTGTGACCCTGTAGAGGGGGCCGACCCCTACGTTTGGAACACTATACTCAACAGCCTAACTATATATTAAGTAATTAAACCTCAACTGTATTTTTACATTGTTTTATTGGTATTTTTACTTCAGCTAATGATCTGAGTACGTCTTCCACCACTGCGACTGTACATGGCGAGCCAGCAGTACAGTGCTATGTGCTGCTGGCTGAACTCCTGTCATTAAAAAGGAAGATGTGAGAGAGTTTGTACCGGGGTCAAACCACAGGAAGGAAGAAACACAAGGGCAAATGAATGAAAACATTCTCCCTGCCTCCTACATCACTGAAGCACTGTGTGTGGTAACTTGTGGCCTCTCATTGCACACACACCATGTCTAAGAATAACCAGGTCAATGCATAATGACTTGGCTGGACTGTTGGTTTAGTAAACAAGGAGTGTAATCTCTTTGAAAAATCTGCACCGACACTTTGAGATGATTGAACTGGGTAGAAATGAGAAATGGTCGGTGAAACTCTTTGGCAATGTCACAAAAGAACAAATACTACAGTACAAGTTGTGCATTCACAAGTTCCATTTAAAAGCTTAGTGTTAAAATATTGATCGAAAAACATGCGAGCAACATTTTAATGTTGTTGCTGGTGCAGGTCGAACATTACTTTCATGTACATCTGTTCAGTTAAAGAATAACATGCAGTCCAGGAAGAAGACGTGTCTAAACACTGGCTGGTTTAAAGTCTCAGTTGGAAACATTTTGAAATTTGTATATTTTTTTCCCCAAAAAACATTTGTACCATATCTAAGGCACACATATCTAGTAAAAGTACAGTCAATGTTTAGACTTTTTTGAAATGTTTCTCCCAAAATGTGTGACTACTGAAACATATACACTGTAATAAAAAGTATTATGCCCTCAATGGCCACTTTATTAGGTACACCTTGCTAGTATCAGGTTGGACCCTTTTTGCCTTCAGGACTTAATTCTTGGTGGCACAGATTCAACAAGGTGCTGGAAACATTCCTCAGAGATGTTGGTCCATATTGACATGATGACATCACACAGCTGCTGCAGATTTGTCGGCTGCACGTCCATGATGAGAATCTCCCGCTCCACCACATCCCAAAGGTGCTCTATTGGACTGAGAGCTGGTGACTGTGGAGGCCATTGGAGTACAGTGAACTCACTGTCATGTTCAAGAAACCAGTTTGAGATGATTTGAGCTTTGTGACATGGTGCGTTATCCTGCTGGAAGTAGCCACCAGAAGATGGGTACACTGTGGTCATAAAGGGATGGACACGGTCAGCAACAATACTCAGGTAGGCTGTGGTGTTTAAACCATGCTCAGTTGGTACTAAGGGGCCCAAAGTGTGCCAAGAAAATATCCCCCACACCATTACACCACCACCACCAGCCTGAACCGTTGATACAAGGCAGGATGGATCCATGCTTTCATGTTCTGACCCTACCATCTGAATGTGGCAGCAGAAACCGAGACTCATCAGACCAGGCAACGTGTTTCCAATCTTCTATTGTCCAGTTTTGGTGAGCCTGTGTGAACTGTAGCCTCAGTTTCCTGTTGTTAGCTGACAGGAGTGGCACCTGGTGTGGTCTTCTGCTGCTGTAGCCCATCTGCTTCAAGATTTGACGTGTTGTTGGTTCAGAGATGGTCTTCTGCAGACTTTGGTTGTAACCAGCGGTTATTTGAGTAACTGTTGCCTTTCTATCATCTTGAACCAGCCATACTCCTCTGACCTCTGGCATCAACAAGGCATTTATACCCAGAGAAGTGCCGCTCACTGGATGTTTTCTCTTTCTCGGACCATCCTCTGTAAACCCTAGAGATGGTTGTGTCTGAAAATCCCAGTAGATCAGCAGTTTCTGACAGACCAGTCTGTCTGGCACCAACAACCATGCCACGTTCAAAGTCACTTAAATCACCTTTCTTCCCCATTCTGATGCTCAGTTTGAACTTCAGAAGGTCGTCTTGACCATGTCTACATGCCTAAATACATTGAGTTGCTGTCACGTGATTGGCTGATTATTCATTTGCATAAATGAGCAGTTGAACAAGTGTACCTAATAAAGTGGCCGATATGTGTATATACTGTACAAACATGTAAGGATTGTGTTAACCAATCATTATCATAACATTTTAGTTGATAAGTCAATATACAGTATTTAGTTTGCAAGGTTGAATCATATTCCCTCAAACTAATTCCCTTAACTTAACTTATAATATGCCTAAAATAATATAAAGACAAATGTTTTATGACCAATAAAACTTTATTACTACAGACATAACAATTGTTCCCATCAAACCTTAACCATTTATTTGGAAGGACAAACACTACTTATCAAGTGTCACTTAAGTTTCTATATGAAGAAGAATGTCTTAAAAGTAAGACCCCAAGTGATTTCAGCTTTTTGAAAAAAATATAAACCCAAAACAAAACATAAAAAAGCTATTAAGCCGCTGCTGTCAGGCTTTTGAACACTTTAACTGGTGCATCCTCAGAAGGTGACAAATAGATTCAATATCTTCAAGAAAAATACACACACCAGAGAGTGTTACGCAGTTGTGTTAAGCTTACACAAACATCAAATGAGCCCACAAGGACCAATCTCAAAGTCGTTTACACAGATGTCCTGGGGCACGGGAAAAACAAGTGAACTCATAATATCTAAGACATTATCCCTGAAGGAAACCTGGAGACGGTTCAAAATAACACAACAGAACGGACACTGGAGAGGATTCAAGTCCAATCTCTTAGCCGATCTCCATTGGGGAACGCTGTTGTAATATAGGGAAGAAATATTCACATGTTAGTGAGTTTTGATTTTGGGAATCCTTCTTAACTCTTCAAACATGCTGTAATAGACGATACTAGTCTATATGATGAAGCTGACTATGTTTCCTCACTTTAAAAGGTTTAAAAATTAAGTACGGGTTAAAAACTTGCTTGATTGTTTGCTAGTAGCTGTTAGCTTGTGGGCTTACTGGGGTAGCACGTCTAGTTCAGCTGATTTAAGGTTGCATCTGCTTCCTTGTTTTCAGTTTTGTTAGTATTTCCTGCTTTATTTTGACGCTCACCCTTGTCTCTCATTTCAGGTAATTCACTTCCTGCCACTGTGTGATCACCTGCCCCGCCCTGATTGGTTCCACCTGTCCCTCATTACCCCTCCTCCTGTGTGTATTTAGTCCACCTGCTGCCCTTTGTCTGTGCCAGGTCATTTTCAGTTTTCTTGAGCACATGTTCCAGCCAGCTCTTCCTAGTGTTGTCTTGGTTTTTGATAAGATATTTTGCATTTTTGCATTCTGCTTCAGGCCCTAGCTTTTGGAAAGTTTTGTTTGTATTTTTGAACTGTTTCACTGTGCACCGACCTTTATAAAAGACCTCGTGTTTTTGAGTCCTGCAACTGAGTCCTTTCTGTGTTGGTGCCAGTCTGATAGCAGAAAGGAGGGTTTAGGAAAATAGCATTTTGATGCTAAAACATACTTCAGCTACATGGAAAGCAGGAAGGCTACGTAATAACACATTTTTTATTCATTTTTGTATTTTTACGACACCCAAGGACACCTCACAAAACCAAAATAAGACAGTCATCACATAACAAATCTTAATGAAATGCATATACATGTAACCAGTGGACTGTAGTGTTTTTGTGTTGCATTGTGTTGATATGAAGAGGCACAGACCGTGGATATCTTTCGAGCCGATCTCCATTTATTCCTGACAACTGGCAGCAAGAGGTAAAAACAAAATCTTTCGTCAATTACAACCATATTACCTCAAGTCCCTACACACATTAAGTGACACATGAATATGTTAGCATAAAATTAACTTATAAACATAGCTTAACAGCACTTAAACACAGAAATTACTACGAGAGCGATTTCCCTCACCAATGGAGTACAACAGCAAAAGGGGAGAGAGAAGGTGGGAGACATCCCTTTATAAGTAGGGTACAGAAGAGTATCAAACATTCCACATATTGACTATAGAGCATGTCAGGTAATTCTAATACTTAATATTACAAATGTACATATGACTTTGTTACACATATCACTGCTGTATAATTGACCCTGCTACCTACAGATAAGAACATATTCATCAAACATACTATGAAACACCAGGAAAGGCTGACCTAAAAAGTTGAGAACAGCCTTTTCAGTTTTCAGTTGCAACTTAAATGAAGAAAGTGACGTGCACTGACACAGACCCTGAGGAAGGGCATTCCACAGATTAAGGCCAGTAACACTACAGGCCCGGTCACCCATAGCACAGAGCCTGGAGGGGGAGGCGAGAGTAAGTGGGCTTCAGAGGAACAGAGCGAACAAGACGGTGTGTGCAAATGGAGAAGAATGATATAAAAACCTTGAAAATAGTGTCTCTGAGTGTTTACAGACTTTTCGTCTGGGTTGGTAAACTGCATCTGCTGATGATGCAGATTATGATGCCTGCATGACTGAAAGCTGTGAGACAGTTACTAAATGGACCTTGTGGTGAGACGGATTTCTCAACCTTTTTTTCCAAGGTCAAGAACTTCTTTTTTAATGTGTGTTGAATCAACTTTATAGTCATTCTACAGGCTGTAGTTTGTGTTACCACAAAGCTGTACTTACTGTAATTATATTACAGTAGTAAATTTGCATTGTTACCCCCCCACTGCTGTACATAAGACACTGTTAATGTCTGACAATTTGTTAAGACGTGAAGAGCTTGAATGTCTGCAGGGTGTTTAAGTGTCGGCTACAATCCAGAACAGATTGCTCTGTTACCCGACACTCCTCCGCTTCTTCTTTTAGAGGGACAAACAGGGATCGAAGATGGATGGCCCCGGGCTCTCCCCCTGTGAACATGAAAATGCCTCGCTAGCAGAGCAGCTACAAGTCAGCAGGATGTTGATATTATTCTGCCCCTGACAGGTCCATACAGGGCTCCCTTCTCATCCTCACACAATATTAAAATGCTGACATGGAAACCAGCTGCTGAAAAACCCCAGAGTCATCAGACCATCCCTAATGCGTCCCTGAAGTATGAGAGCAATTACTAACTTTCAGGGCTTTATATATTATCCAAACTAATGTGTGATGGTGAGGTACAGAAGCAGCTTCGTTAATGGAAAATAGAACTCCTGGTTGTAATAAACATAATCCAGGTACAACGCACAATTAATAACTTCAGATTTACCAATGACAAAAACTCCACAAAAGACAAATATTATTCAAATCATGTTTATTTTTAAAGCAACAGCAGGCAAACATCACTTTAACTTTAAAAGCGAGCTGTGATTTAATGAGCCAAAAACAAAAATTAAGCAAATTCACAACTGATTTTCATCATGGCAGTGAATTGTATGAAATTCTATCAAACGAAGAAGTTGAGATAAAACATTTATTTCAGGATGCGGGTGACTCAGTGAGTTGTTTTTATATCAACAACAACAACAACAACCCATGAAAACAAAGCTTGTGCATTCAGGGACGGATTCGTCCTTAAAGTGCAAATGAGTAAACATTTCATTTCTACGATCAAAGGTAGCAATTTACTCTGCATGTCCACAGTACACTCATGCACACAGGCGCACACTTTAATTATGCTCTCATAGACACACACATACACACACAGACGCACACACACACAAACCAAGCATCCTGTTCATTAATATCCCTGTAAACACAAATAAACAGATTTTCCTGAATAATAGCATGGAAAGGGAACAGACCACATTAACATCTGTAGGCAGGATAAAGTGTGGGCAGTTGTGTTCACATGCGGCAATGTTAAATCCAATCCCTCACCCCCCCAAAATAAAATCTCAAATATATTGGAACATTAATGTACATGTAAACATGCTCTCTGTCTGTGGGATCTGACGTCACGCTACAGTAAACAGTCATGCCCATTTTTTAAAAAAACAATACAAAAAGATGAGAACTACACACCTAAAAAAACCCGACTAGTCAAAAAAAGAAACTGTTGCAGTTTACTCATGCCACAACATGAATGTGCACGCTTTAGCACCACAGAGGAAAAGATAAAAGCAGAGCTGTTGGTAATCGCTTCATTGTCTGTGTGCGCCTTTAAAAACAGAGTGGGCATCTTCCTCGTTGCTTATGGTCTGATTCATAAATAGAATCACTCACAAACCACCAGTGGACCAAATTATCTGGGGCTAGTCCTATTTGCTGGGAAAAAAATAGATCCTCTGCTCACCATCTGTGACTAAAGGGGCCTAACAAGACCTGATAGAGGCAGTAATCAGTTCATCGGCAGCTCATCCCAGAACACTGTGTGTGTTGTCTGCATGTCCGCGTGTGTGTGGATCAGGCCGAGGTTTTTCTCCACACAGCTGCAGCATCGGTGTACCAACACCAGCTGAAGCACCAGCGCTGGAGAGTTAAACTAAAATGGATTCAGTATGCCTCATTTACTCACCGAAACCATTTATTTAAAGACAAATCCTGACTAAATACTGTGGCCCAACAGAAAAATGAGGATTACTTTGTGCGAACATAATCTCACTGCAGTGGAGTTCTGACTCCAAACATAAATATAGCAAAAATGTCAGTTGAAATTAAACAACTTCTTAAAGGTGCAGTGTGTAGGATTTAGGCGGATATATTGGCATGAATGAAATATATTATTAAAATTATGTTTTCTTTGGTGGATAATCACCTGAAAATAAGAATCTTTGTGTTTTAGTTACCTTAGAATTAGGCATTTATATCTACGTAGGGAACAAATTCTCGTCCACAGAGTCCGCCATGTTGCTACAGTAGCCCAGTTGGACAAACCAAACATTGCTCTACATAGAGCCATTCCCATTTTTCCATCAGCCACTGTAGTTAGTGACAAGCCGAACAGTGTCAGGAAAACACTGATTTTTAGCTTGAAACTGCTTTATTCAATGTTTTTATCAGTCTGAATCACCGAGTCAGTTTGTTTGGAAAAGGAAGAGACCTCTGTGGATAATTCGGCTCCCTGCAAAAACCTCCTGAAGGTCTGGATCTTAAGTTATCAGAGAAAAAAGGTGAGCTGTAACAAGCTGAACAGCGTCAAACACTGATTTGTAACGTGAAACTGATGAAGCTCAGCGTAAGTTCAATCTTGACTCTCCCTCCCACTCCCACTGCTTCCTCTAATCAGCTGTCTATGGGTGTTCACTCCTCTAGTTATCCTTTGCCACGATGTCTATCAGCCAATCAGGATGCTACTGCAAAATTTTAAATCTGCTCTCTCCTCTGCTGCTGTCAGCCATCATTTTAGGCAGAATTGTCATGCCATTCTCCACCCCGTTCACCTCCAGCCATTGTATCCAGAGTCCAGGACAAGCTCAACAAAGGCCATTCCTCTACTTATGCTGAACATCAGCACTTATCCAAATTCTCCACATCTTCTTCTCATCTCATCCTCACCACCTCTACCGCCACAAGTGTCTAGACCACAGGAAGTTTGCCTATTTGACTATGGATTCATCACCCTTCTTATATCACACTATCTTGATGAGGTCTAATCACCAAAGACTTTTCACATTTTTCATTCTCATGTGCACATGTAAGAACGAGTCTCTTCTGACTGAACTCTATTCAGTGTTTTTACTGGTATTAATCACCTGATCTGTTTGTTTTGGCAAGAGAGAGACCTCTGCAAATATTTTAGCTCCCGGTAAAATCCTCCTGAACAATGAACACTGAAGAATCCCTAAGTAGGAGTTCACGCTAGGCACACCATAGAAATTACAGCTGGTTGCAGTCTGCTATTCTCACAACTGGATGCTACTAAGTCCTGCACACTGCTCCTTATTGCAGGATATTTAGTTATTTCTTCAGGGTTTTCACAGAAATGGGGCAGCAGGGGTGAAATTGTCAGAGAGATCAGCTGGGTAAATGTGCTGGAGGGATGTGAATTAGTAACACTCCCCCTTTCCTCAACTGCTACTGTCGAGGTGCCCTTGTGCAAGGCACTTAAAACCCAGCTGCTCAAGTCGACAGTGGTAAATAATGGGAAGCTTCAAGGTGTGAGAGCACAAACTGTTCACTGAGAAACAGCAAACATGTTCAGTTAAACTTCTCCTGAATCAGTGAAGGTCAGATCGATCCATAAATAAATTCTGAGCGTCTGTACAACCACAGAGCTGCCTGCACTGCTGAGCTTCAGTAGTCAGAGCATCCAGAGGGACACATAACACAGTTACTTATTTTTAAGTTATTTTCAGAAAACACGTGGGTCACTGTAAGCATCTGCCGCAATGGCAGCTGCTAACACAGGAGGCTAGACTTAGGGCGAGGTGATACTGAGAGATATGAGGGGCAGCCAGTCAAAAAGAAAGCAGCTCAGGGCAATCACCTCCCACAGAAGTGCAGTGGCACATTTTTTGACATGTTTTCTTCTCCAAAGCCCCAGGCTTGAAGCTCCAGCCTGTCCTCCTCCTCCTCTTTATCATCTTCCTCTCCATCCCCCTCCTCGTACAGACTGGGCTCCTCCACAGACGTCTCCATGTTTGGGTTGTAGCCACTGAATGTCTGCGCCTCCCTGTACTCGTAAATAGTGGGGAGGCTACTGCGCAAACCAAAGCGGCGCCGCAGGGCCACAAGCAGCGGCTGCGGCACGGTGAAGATATCCACATTGTTGCCCAGGTCGACCCAGGCCAGGCTGGGGAAGCTCTTAGGATCCTTCACTGCGTCTGTCAGGTCTTTCAGAATAGCCACTGTCAGACGGTTACCATTGACGGCCAGTATGGTCAGTTTCGGCAGGCAGCCAAGGTGGGGCAGCAGCAGCCGTAAGCTCTCGTCCTGCAGCTCTGTGAAGCTCAGGTCCACAGCCGACACTGCGTCACTGCTGCTCTGGAGGTAGAAGGCCACACGGTGGACATCTCGGCCAGACAGCGGGATGCCTGACAGGTTGACCACATCGCCGGACAGTTTCTTCTTCAGGGTGGTCTTTAGGCTGAAAGAAGAAAAAACAAACTTCTATCACTTTGTTTATAAGTTGGATTTTTGAGACACACAACAGCCATTTGTTAGGTGTGCTAATTCTTCAGCGCTGGCAGTTAGTTTTCCAGAAGTGTGTAAAGACAAACGATCTTTACTTAATGATGCCGGGGTTATTGATTTTAAGGGCTCTGTAATGGGGTGCCACACTGTCCCACAAGTACAGGGGAACTGCAAAGCACGCAAAAAACAAAACAGTATCCACCAGTAGAGTATGGAGAGTGTAGCAATCAATAATGTAAAGAAGAGAATTTGCATTTAAATGCGTCTCGGTCTGAGTTCCCTAAGCAGCAAATTCTGTCTCCTGGGCTGAATGTCATCCACTGAGGAGCACCAGCTGTTTTCAGTTTCGTGTGTCACTTCTTTCTCGTAAAGCCACCTCTAAGCCAGCTCTCTAAGTCTTTAAGTGCAAAACAACCATAAAAAATAAAGAAATAAATAAATGACTGGAAAACAGAGTAAACAAGGCAGAAAAAGAAAATGTTGGCCCTTCTGTCAGGGCCAATTAGCAACAGATGTGTCACCTTGTTTTGAGCTGCAGTTGTAGTTTCAACCTCGGGACAAGTGTCATTTTGTAAACAAGGATTCAGGAGAAAGAAGCATCTTTTTGAAAATCAGGTCACATGCGCTAAGGTGTTGTGGGTGACACGTGAATAAGCTCCTTGAGCTCATCTGGAAATTTTGAAAAATGTGAGAACTCACTAGTGTGATGCCCTGCTCTAAGGGCTCTGACACACCAAGACAGAAGAGGAATGTAAGTGAGGAACGCAAACAAACGACTATAGTTAAGAGGACGTGATCAAAACAAACTTGTTGGGTTTTTTTTAGCCAATGAAATCTTTAGCAGAAATGGTTAGTAATTCTTTGTGCTGTTGTTTGCTAGCGCATGGTAAATATTATTTGTTCCTCTAACACTAGGTTGTGTTGTTAATGTGATACTTTTCTAACTAGCATCTTGAATCGATCCTGTCAGATTTCTGGTTTTTCTTTTTGGATGACAAATACAGATTACCACCGCCTGCTGTTATGGAGAGTTATTTCTTCTCACGCATGCACAGGCCGTACATGCAAGCTGGCCATTGGCTGCAGTCTTTGTAGTCTGTTCAAGTGCAACTTTTTGGCTGTATCACAGGCAATGTGAGAAGATGCAGCAGTCAGCTTTCATCGCCAGTAGCTCTTGTTGGTTGTAACCTTGTTTGATGGACAATTTTAAGAGGAAGGATCAAAATCGATGCAGCACAACCGGATATATTGTCTTTTTTTCCCCCATGCAATCTCCTTCAATGTCAAAACCTGGTGTCTACATTACCCACAATGCAACTTGACCACTAACAATCCTGTGGGAAATTCAGGTATATAATGCTTGTAGCTAGAGATAGGAAGTGGGATAGAGACGTCAGGTAAGCCAACTTCTTTCTAACTCCACACATCCAGTTTGTTTTTTCTATTTTATTTAGTGGCCAGGCTTAACTGACACCAGTGACCTCACTTGAGGCAGAACATGACATCATTGGCGGCAGTTTAGTAACGCTCATTTCAGACCAATGATTCCCGATGAGACAAAACCACTTTAAAACGTTGCGGAGAAAAGTCGGAAAGTGGCCATCTGAGCTCGACTAAATCTGGCTGATGGTGTCACTGGCAACTCCGCTGGTCAAATCACTGGCAGCTGATTTTAGAATGTAAGGCTGGTCACCTATTTCCTAATTCAGCTTGTATTGAAGTCCACTGGTCAAGTGTTCGCTTGCTGTGGCAAGGGCTCTATGCCCACCGAGCCCTCTGTTTCTGTCCTCAAGATGCGCTGGTATCAGACGGTGTGTTGCTGTTGCTGCTTGCTGTATGTGCTTATTCCTCCTCTGACACACGCATACTTACTGACTGATTAATTTGCGCTGCCTACTTCTATTATTGTGGCCTGTTTACTATGAATACAGTCCATCTGATGCTCATTTTGTTTCTGTTTTTCGCCGTTTCGTCACTACTACAAATGTAACCATAGCCAATATCTCACTATCACTATCCTCACTCATATTTTAAGAAGCTACAAATTATATTCAGCCACAAAATAAGCCTGAAAAGCTGCAAACAGAGCAGAGGTACAGAGATTTGTTGCATAGAGGTGATACACCGTCTCATCTAGTTGCGTTGCTGTGAACCACCAGCTTTTTAGAACGTCGCAGAATGGCACATTGCAAGTAGTAGCATATTTTAACTTATCTTGTTGAGCCTTTGGTCTGAACTGGGCTTTAGAATTTGAATTGAAAAGTTGGTGGAATCTTCCTTTCACTATCAAGGGGTGTGAATTGTTTTTGCGCCTCAGTTATTTTATGGATGACATAAGATGTTATATGTTAATTAAAAGGGCTGGTAGCTGGATTTTATAACCTTCAGACAGAGCCAGGCTAGCTGTTTCTCCCTGCTCCCGGTATTTATGCTAAGCTAGTTCAGTCAGTTCCTGGCAGTATCTTTATTTTTCTTGTACACACAAGAGTTGTAACCACCTTCTCATCCACAGCTCAGCAAGAAAGTACGAAAGCAAATGTCCCAAAATGCTGAACTTTTCCTTTAACTTTTGTCAGACTGTGATAAATGTCTTCTGAGACATTATGTGGGACAGACAGGAGGATAAAAGGGTACTGGATGGATGGATGAACACACTATGGAGGGACGTAAATGAGTGAGAAACGGGAGCGATAAAGGCAAGTGATCATCTATTTCAGTCCAAATGACTTGAGACAACAGGTGTGAGGTGAATCCATCTTAAGGAAAAATACGACTGTAACCACCGCAGCTGTCAGGTTAGATCATTGTCTTCCTCGCCGCCTCTGATAGCACACTGCGATCTAAAACAGCATGTTCTCCCTATACCAGAGTGTGGTTAAATATGCATAGGAGAGCTATAAGGAAGCTGCATGCATGTGACAGTAGCACTTGAGAGTTAAGGACCATCTACACAACGAGCGATAATGATGTGAGCATCACTGAAAAAATGATAACATTCTGTAAACAGTGGCGCCAAACACAAGATGCGCTCCAGCTGTGTGGCCTTGTTAGTTTAGGTGGATTTTGATTGGCTCTCAGTGTTTATATCAGTCATAAAATTGCTCTGAAAATGATCCCAACAATATCATTGGCCACTGCCATTGTTGTTACACTTTCGGTGTGGGCTCTGCCGTCCACAAAACAATATTAAGTTATTGTTCCTTTGTGGTCGGCCCTTAAGACAGAACTACAGTGCATTAGACTCCTTTTGTTTTTACTGACATGTAGACTCAGAGGCAAGACATCTGCCAAACAGATGACAATGCAGTGGAAGCGTGGGAGACTTTGTTTAAAAAAATTAGACAAACAGGAGAAAATTGTTGTGTTTAACTGGCCAAAGGTTTATCCTTTCTTTGTCTTAGTCCTGTTTGCCTTCGCTCGTCCCTCTGCCTCCTCAGGCATGGAGAGGATTATCCTCACATCTCTCTCCCCTCTCTCTCTCTGGTCTGTCTGAGAGCCTTAAAAATCGGCAGCCTGTGCTCTTTACATCTGTCACCCTTTCTGCTCGGTTAAGGCAAAGAAAAAGATCTGTAGCACATCGGGCTGTGATTCGCAAGATTATTGATTCCAGGAGTAGGCTATAATTCATCTCTCCCTCCTTCACATCCTAACTCTCGCTCACTGCCTCTCACTTTCTTGCTCTTCTATTTCTTGGCCTATTTCTTTTCTCTCCAATAATCCCACTGACTTTCTTGTTCTATATTTGATCTGCTGAAGCACCTGTAATCTCTCTTTCATTTTTCATTTTTTTCACTGGCTAATTGTAGTTGTAACTTTATTAAAATTCTTACCTATCAAAGTCCATACTAATTCTGCCTGTATGTGTTTCCCTAAACTATTTATTAAACATTATAAGGCTGCAAATAACGATTGTTTTCTATGGACTGTTTCATTGCTTTTCTGTTGCTAGGGCAGCAGCTTTGGTCCCTGTTTACTTCCTGTCAGCTTCTGCATTTACATACATTCAAACAGGAAATACAAAGGGACCCATTTAGAATGTTTATGTTGTCTAGTTTGAAATAGTCTTATAGACCTTTATTCATCTGTTTAGCCCAATGATTTAATCATTTATTCCAGTGGTTCCCATGTTATATCTGAGCAGTCGTGAGAAGACTAACAGAATAGGAAAGCAGAAAAAAAGTATTTCTACTGCACAACATTATCCTGGTTTTTCTGTCCTTTTCTAGTCTTTGCTTTTTGCCTGTGAATTACTGGATCATTTGACATCTTCAGACCACTTAAAAGTATTAAGCAGTCAGAGACAAAAAAAAAGGACTGTTTGGTTAAGAGTCTACAGCCATCAGCTTTACAAGGCTACACTGAGGCACAGGCATGCTTCGTGCTACATGATAACAATGACAATGCTAACATGCCGATGTTGGTGCTTCACAAAATGTTAAGGAATCACCAGAGTTGTTATAATTCATCCTGAGAGGAACATGAATGTCTGAACCAGTTGTCACGGCAATCCATTGATAAGATGTCAAAATATTTCACAGAATAAGTAAAAGCTTTGACCTGCTAGTGGTGCTAAAGAAAAAGTCAGAAGATCACCAAAGTCAGTAGAATTCATCTTCTCAAAACCGTGAATGTCTGCACAATATTTCATGGCTATCCATCCAGTAGTTTTTGAGGTTTGTCAATCTGCAGCAAATAACAAATAATATTCACCATGCTACTGCGTGCTAGTGGACAATTACACAAACAATAACGAACAATCTCGTTAAAGAGCTTAATGGATGAAAAATAATCTTAACCTTATATAATAGGTTTGCTTGATCTCACGCCCTCTTGACTTTAGGTGTTTGTTTGCTTTTTGATCCATTTCTTTTCTCATGCATGGAGCTAAACCACCAATAAGAGTGATCTCACTCACCTATGGACTCCGCCACCCCGATTAGACATGCTGAATCGGCCAAAAAACATTTGACAAGGGCCGATAAAGGCTGACTAGTTCCAATGTTGTGGAACACGCTGCAAAAACAAGGACATCAGATGCTCACTGATGGGCCTACACTGTCGGCTTAGTGCGTCAGGCCCCTTACAGATAGACATTGCCATCTCTAGAGCCATGGCTAAAAATGCATGAAACCACAGGTTAAGTCCTCCACATGGCAGAAAATAGTAAAAGAAGTCAATCACTATTTTCATTAGCCAAAGTTAATGTTTTCAAAATGCTTGTTTTGTCTCACCAACAGTCAAAAACCTTAAGATATTAAATTCAGTTCAGTTCAATGATATAAGCAGTAAATCCTCATACCCAGACACTGAAACCACTAAGTGTTTGACCATTATCGCTTGACGAATCCCGAAATGATTAATTGATTGTTAAATAGATATTGATAAATTTTATGTCGATCTAGGTAATGTACTTTTTGAGTAATTGTTTCAGCGCTCAAACATTATTGACCTTGACTGTAGCATCTAAAAGTGCCAGGAAAGTCTGACGGCATCCGCAGCTTCTTGGCACACTCGACCGCTGCTGTGACTTCAAAGGGTTTACTGTACCGCTGTGCAGCCTCTGCGCTTTACTGTAATGAAACTGATTATGGGCATTGAATTTTGTTCTCTTGGACTTATTTATAGGAGGGTTTTCCAACTTGCGCTGAAGCCCTCCTCTCTCACCTGTGTGCCTATATTTATGTAGGAAGAGCTGTTCCATGAGACAAAGTCAGCCAGCAGCACTGTAGCTGAGTGGGTGGTGCAGGGGGAGGGTGGGCTCTAATGTGCTTTTAATGAGACAGAGTAAAGACGACTTCAGACTTCCTTCCAAATCCTCTGCCTCCCAGCTCCGTGAGCACAGTTCCACCCACAGGCTGCTCGGCTGGCCGCAGGCACAGGGGCACAGATAGCTTTTCTAAAACCACAGTGTACAGTGTAGTCCATCACCCATAAATGATAACAACATAAACAACAAAATGTCTCATCTTGCTCCCTCTGATGTGGCTGCCATGCTCGTAGGCAGTGTTGCATATCCTCTTGGACCAGCTTAGACACAAACAACTTCAAAGGATAGTGTACCCAGATAAACACGATGCGCAACAAGAGCGTCCCCTGCATCGGGACTCATTCGAAATCAAACATCTGAGGGAAATCCATTTATTGACATCCTCAGGAGCAACTGATATAATAGTGCAGGAATCTAATAAGAGCAGACTATCGTATGTCGAACTATTGGCTGCTTAAATGTGGGTTCAGGCAGGCTGTCTAATTGCTTTTCATAGCCTGTCTTTCCTTGGGGATGTTGTTAACTTTTATGCACTGAACAAGGGTCCTTGTTGTTCTATACTTATGTAAACCCCAGAGGTAGGGAATAAAACATCTGGGGTTTGTGATGTTGAGACAGTGTGCACGCAAAGAGACCGAGCTTACAGAAAAGGTCAGAACAAAACCTGGGAATGTGTTTTTTAATGAATCATTTTAATGAAACAGTGTTTTGAGATAAGGTGCTGAAGAATCAGTGATTCGATCTGTGTTTAAACTGCAGTGGGAGGAGTTCATACTGGATAACAAACCTACAGTGGCTTGATCTATCTCGCAAGCTGCCAGTGTTGATACAGAGATTTACTCAGGCAGCCTCAGCTGCCCAGCGACTATTGCAACAACTGCACACTAAACATCTCTGCTTCAACGATCTCTTCCCACAGCAAGAGTGGAAATCTGCATTGAAATATACAGTGCACACCTTTCTGATAATGTGTGAAGTGTGGCTTTTGGCACTGTTATATCCCCCAGTATTTACCACATAAAACATACAGCTGTATATTGTGTAGAGAATATTATATAGACCAGCTCCAAAACCTCCACTTCTGTTTCAGATCTTATTAAAGGCTGTCTGAGATGGCCCTACTTAGTGCGACCAATTATCTCCTCTTCACCTCTGATGTTGGCAGGTCTGCACTGATTTTCTGTGACTTTATCTCCTACCTGTTGAGCAGCCAGTTAACACTTACCACTGGCAATTTTAACTCAGCTACTGCCCCTCTGAGTTGTGGAGAACATCAGGGCTCTGTCCTTGGTCTCCTTCTATTTCTCATCTAAGTGCCTCCACTTGGTGGAATAATAAGTAAGTTGCATTACTATGTTGATGACATGCAACTCTATGTATTTGTAAAATCAGGGACTACCAGTCTCTGACTAACAACTCAACTTAAACTCTAAAGAAATATCAGAAATAATCCTGTTAAGGATTCAACTCGTTAATTTAGTGATAAATTTGATAACTTGCCATCCACGCTCAAAGTACATTATGCAGTCAGTGGTCTGGCTCCAACAACATATACAAGTATCTTTGAGCTTTTGTGCCTTTATGTACCTGTGCTCAACCTCAGATCCTGGACAAAACTCTGCTAGCAACACCCCAATCTAAAACTAAAGGAAGTCTGGAATTTGCGGTCAGGAGCCTTAAACTCTGGAACAGCGACCCTGTTCAACTTTATCTTGCTATCAGTGATTTCCTTTAAATCTCTCGTAAAAAATCAGCCCAGTTGTCAGAAAATATGTTCCTCACATGTTTTTGCAAACCAAGGACACATTACATTTGTATATTATTTTGTAGCAGATATGTTTAAATCTTTATATTTCTCAACAGCGCTGTGATGAGGTTAGGTTTAGGCACAGTGTTTGCTTGGTTATTGTTCGGAAAGGATCATGTTTTGTCTTAAAACATCCACATTTGGTGGCACAAAAGCTGCTCTAATAGCCGGGACAGGTCAGAAAAAATACCCAGGTTTGGTGGCTCAAATTCCACAGAGAAATGCCGCAATGTGTCAGTGAAAAACACTCAGGTTCTGTCGCTCAAATGCAGTTGGGGAATGCTGCAATGTGTCGGTAAGAAACACCCAGGTTCTGTGACACCATTGGCATTAAGAAACGCTGCGATGTATAGCTAAAAAAAACAGGTTTGGTGCCACAAACAACAGTAAATGCTGTAAAGGACAGTAAAAAGATAACTAGTATCGTTCGTTTCAAACAGTCTGCAGCTTGTCAGGTGTCTCGCCGAGGTAACACGCCATCCACCATCCCCTCCACCTCCCTGATGACAAAGGTCAGCTTATATATTATGCCATTTTAAAAATGTTGATGTTATATATCATATTAAATGTGCAAATGTGATGTATTCATGGTCTGCAGAGATGTAAAATGTGAACATTTTCTCCTGGTAACTGGCCTGAAAAAAACCTATTACAATATGGCATTTCTGTGTTGGAGTGCTATACGAAGAAAGGTTATTATTATTATTTTATTGTTCCATTTTTATCCTTTTGTGCAATACATTCCCAGACAAGATGAAAGCCTCTCCATTTAAGGTTGGGTCAGGTCCATTGACTTCTGTAATCACTCATTTTCTAACCCATGTCTCATCAGCAGCATTACTCTGCAGCTTCTCTACTACACCATTCTGATAATCAGTTTCCACTCGAATGCAACCAAACAACACTCCCTCTACACTTAACCTAAAAGAAATGAATCGGCCGAGAGGTTAACATTTAAAAAGGGCTGAGAGGGTCGGACCAACAAGTACATTCTCCTAAATTAAAATACAATAACATTTTTACAAGGAGAATCGTACAACCTCTCAATACTCTGCCACCTGGGTGAGAGTTAAAAGGAAATGGCAGGAGAAACTTGTAATGTGTCCACCCACATAGAATACACATTCCCCTTCATTTACTCTCATGAATCAGTAATACATCAAGGGACGGGGGGAGTGTTAGAGGCCATATTTTTTTCCTCGTGTTCATGTGCAGTGGGATTTCATGTAACAATGTGTGCAGTATGTACTAAGACTGGTCTTGTTTGGTAAAATAAATATGTTTAACATTTTTACCTCTTTTTGTTTGCCTGAGCATTCAAGCTTTTTTTCAGCACTGCTGTATGATCACAGCAACTTCACTGAAGCTAGATGATTTGGTACACATTTCATAACACCCTTTACAAAGCACCTTTTAACGTTTAACTGATAGCAGTATTAGCTTTTCGGGAAATGCTCTTACTCTCTTTCTTGATGAGCGTTAGATTAGAATATTCACGTACTGTTGTTATGCTGTCTCAGAAATAGTGGCGATAAATGATATAACCGCCATTTTGAGACCATTTTATGCCACTGATACACCCTTTCAAAGACCAATGAACCTTTAACACTTGAAAATATCCAGACATTTGAATTGGGAAATGAAAAAAGTATTCAACTAATCTGAAGAATGAGTTACCACTGGTTAATATATACAAGGAAGTACATATGAAATGTGTACCTTTATAAGAATAGCTCCTCCTGGTTCCCTCATCTGGAAGTAAATGTGTATTTTTAAATGTTTTTTTGTTATATGCCTGAAATAATGACGGTGGTCAACACATATTAACATATTTTCACATTTTGTTGTATTACAATATGTCAGTAGAAACCTACTTGTGAATTTTGGAGCCTCTATGTGTCTTAAAAATATGGTTGCTAACAAGTGGTTAAATGAGACTACAAAGCATCATCATGCTGAACATGGCTTTACAGCCTCATTATGAAGGCGACATTGAAGGCATCCGTGGTGTAGTTTGTTTATAGCCTAATGTTAGCTTTTCAGCTTTTTTCACTGCATTTAGGCTTCAAAATATCATGAAAGTAATGTTCTTTATTTATCATTAACTTTTGTCTCCACAGAGCTTATTTTCTGTGATAATCCAAAATCCAATAGAAAAATTCTATTTGCTTTTTGTTGAGAGAACCAGATCAGTGGAAACATCCAGGTTGGCCTACAGATAAAAGTCATCCCTGCAGCACTCTATTCTGCCGTTGTGCAGTAGCCAGCTAGACATTTTAAAATGTGACATTCTTATGTAAACAAACATCCATGTAAACACAACGGGCAATAATGAGGTCAGCAAAATAATTGAGGTCAGGTCCAAATGTCACACAATAAGTCAATGAAGTAATTATCATGACAAGCCTAATGTACTGTATGTAAAATATGAAGCTAGTGCTAGTTAGCTTAGCATGAAGATTAAGTTAGCCAAGTTAATGCTAGAGGAGGATATATGCAACCTGGCAACCCAAAAAACACTCTTATGCTTGGATAATGCTATTACTGATCTTTAAAGCACTGCTAGATTATTTATCAACCATTTATTACCCATTTAAAAATAATAAATAAATAATAAATAATTTAAAATATATAAACTCAAGCTTGATAATAGTGAGAGAAAAAATATTTATATCTTGGATATTTTGTATGTTTCAGTAATATGTATTTTTCTTGCTGGTCTGGTTGCTCATATGATAAAAACTGCAAAGCTCTGGCCAGCATCTCAGCTGGGAGCACAAACTCTGTAATACAAATTCAAATTTGCTTTCCGCTGAGCACGCAGAGAGACACTTGACTTTTTTTTTTTTTCAGGGGAATGAAATAAAAGCACTTGAGAAACATTGGATGTGGATGCTGTTCCACGGACCCATGGGATTGGTCAGATCAATGTCTGCTTCATCAACGCTTTGGTCTTGACCTGTTTATTCTTCAGATCGATCTAAGCTGTTTTGCCTCCAGGCATCTGTATAATACATGCGGGGTAGTCTGGCTCAGCCGTGGGAGAGCCTACGAGGGCCTAATGTAAAAACTCATCCTTGAAAAGCGAGCTGATAAAGAACTGCTCATTTATTTCTGTGTGTCTGTGTTATCTGAATGTTGCTTCAGGAATGTGACTGCAGGCTACGGGGCTGTACATTTCCTGTTCTTGTTTGTTTCACCCAACTCAGTTTGAACATCAAATGTGTGAGTGCTTTGGTACAGTCTGGTCCATGTTAATGAGAATCCTGTACAGTCACTCTGAGCAAAAAATGTGGTTAAATTTGCCTCAACTATGCGACTGTCACACTGATACTACGGTTCTGCAGAAAATGTGCTGGGAAACATGAAAGTGGTGATTGCCTACACCATCCAGTGTCTTCCAGTTTCATGGGGATAATGGCACATTTACTGTGAAGGAAAATATAGCTCCAAAGCTCATTTGGATTTGGATTAAATTTCAGTGAAACATTAAACGGATGGGCTGATAAAGGCTTCCCCTATTGTTCGTCGTCAATGCCTCAGCTCCGGGCTGTGCAGTGTTTTGACATCTCAGATCAGTCACTTGGTTCTTTGAAACTTTGAATTCGAAGTTTCCTGGGAAATGTTGATGTCAACACAAAGTGAACTGACAGCAGTGATGGGAACAGCACATGTGCCCTTAAAAAGTCATTAAAAACATGGGCCACATTCCCACCTTACAAACAGCTGAGTCAAATCTGTGCAGATATAGCATCATTATTCTCACCAGCCTTTTGTACAGGTGTGAAGGTGGAGTTTTAATTAGCCCAGAGAAGGACAGAAAAGGGCTCAAGGGGCTGTCGAATCATTCTTAGGTTTCAGCTACTCCATCATGCAACTCTCATGGGCTCTTTGGATGTGAACATGAGAAACCACACAGCATGTGCTGAACAGCACAAACAGGAGTGATATAATGTAAAATACAACATACAAAAAAGTGAGAAGCAGAGCAAAAAAACATAATATAATACAACTCAATTGCAAGAATAAATGTTCAAACCACATAATACATAATTGTACAATATTATGTATTATATGTTTGGCACGATTAAGGCACAAAAACCACTTGGTTACAGTTTGGGTAAAATTCAGGTTTTCACTTAAAATACTTAGTTTTGGTGGCCCAGTCCTCACTGAAATTGCAGCGATGTTACAGTAAAAAACAATCACTTTTCAAGGGACAACACACTCCAACCTTGTCACATATTGACGTTTGGTCATGGACTTTCCACGTCCAAATATGACATGAAAGGTACCCTGGGTGCGTTGGTTTTTGACGTTCTGGGACATCGTGTCAAGTTTTGCCTGTTACATGCATTGTCTTTTTTCAAAATACACTTTGGTTTTCACAGGAAATTTGACGTTTACATACTGTCTCTTAAAATAAATGCACTGCATTGGTACAAAACCGCCAATTGACATTTCTTTTGCTAATGCATGTGGTTGGGTTTAGACAACAAAAACACGTGGTTAGGTTTAGGAAAAAAGAACAAAGTTTAGCTTAATAATCTTACGGGGTGCAAACACCGCTCTCCCGTGTGAAGGTTGGTGTTTGTTGGACCCATCCAACATCAGTCCCGCCCGTCCTGCTAGGACTTTCCTCCCCTTACTTTTGTTCATGTCCTGCCACGTTTCCCCCTGATGCCACTGAGCGCCATAAAAGAACAATGCTGATGTTTAAGGACAACTTTTCCATCAGTGTCCGACACCTTAAGTCATTGCCCAAGCGCTGGATTTCGCCAACTTTGGAGTGAGACTGAGTTGCAGGGTACTATCCTGGCAGGAAACACAGCAATGTCTTGGTAAAAAATAAATGCTTTTCGTGGCACCATCCCAACAGGAAACACAGCAATATTACAGTAAAAAAACAATGCTTTTCTTGTGCACTATCCCTGGTGGAAACACGCTAAAAAGCATCAACGTTTGGTGGCTAAAAAGCTGCCGGAAAAGCAGTAATGACTCCCTAAAAAGCAACAATTTTTGATGTTTGTTGGTCTTGAACAATGGTCTGCAGTTTGGTGGGCATCTCACCAAGGTGTCACGACATCCACTATCCCCTCCTGATGACAAAGTCAGCTCCTACACTATGTCAGTTTAAAAATGCTGATATGATATGTATGAAATGTACAGATGTAACATACCCAGGGTTTGCAGGAATCTACAATGCCAACATTTTGCTCTGGCTGCTGGGTTGTATAATGTGCACATCCAAAATAAAGAAGAAAAGGAGGAAGAGGTCTTCATTTCTTTTGTAAATCTCATTTCCCTTAAACTGACACCAGAAATACCTCAAACATCCTCACACGGATGCGACATGGATTACCTCAAATAATATGTGACTTCTGACCAAAGATAAAAGCATATTTCCTGTGCCAATGATTATAAAACCTCTTGGTACAGAATGTACCGTAATGCAACTGTGCAGCGTGTAAAATGCAAAATGTACTCCACGGCTGAGCTATAAATTCACCCATGACTTGATTTGATGTGACAAACTGGATGCTTAGGAGAAAAGAATACTGCGACATAACACAGAAAACAGTTTGCATTACATAACTGTATGGCATGGAGGAGTACGCCTGTGTCTGCTATAGTATGTCAAGGCACGGTTATGAAATCAGCATTAAAATGCAGGGCTGTGAACACAGACCGAGGGGCTTGATCGTTGGGGAGTGATCTGTATCAGCTTTAAAAGAACGAGACCCACACATCATCTGAAGCACACAGTCCTTGTTTCTGTTATTTTTTTTAGCTCTATTCTTGAGCAGCAGCAGCCTTATCTCAGATTTACAGTTAAAATCCAATCAATGAGAGGTTAAGAGAGGTTCGATCCCTGGATATAAACCAATTAAGTCTTGAAATTCTGTTATTTAAAGCCTCAGTTTTTTTTTTTTTTGTTTTTTTTAATTTCTGTTAAATTAAAAACACCTCCGACCTCATGTTTACCGGTCAAGACATCTAATCATTCTCATTATCTCATTATGGCCCCAGTACCCTGTAGATTGGAGCGATGGATTGGATACTGAGCTTCTCTTCCACCTCCCCCTCACCCTCCAGGATCTCTGTCTCTGTCTGTACCGCGGGAAGCCTTCAATTATTCATGGACGAGGATGGTGGCTGGATCTTTAAGTCTCTATTAAAAGTGGAGGTCAACTAGAAAGCAGATTGAGCAGACTGAGTGCAGCGTGCAGTCAAGTGGAACACTTCATTTCTGAATGGAAATATGAGCAGAGAAAGCAAAACCCTTCCAAGAAGAAAACAGACATCTGCGATTGCGTATATAAAAACACAAAGTCATGTTTTTCAAATATTCCTTCCCCGTGCTGTGAGATTTTTGCCCTCGCCTTAGGAGTCGACCTTGTACGCCAGTCAGAGGTCAGGCCTGCTGAGTCAGAGCCTGTTCGGCCTTCCAGTGCACACCTCAGGGGGGTGACTTGGCTCCAGAAATAGGTCATACACGTGTCAAAGGCAGATGACACATGGCTCGGTGTACGGATGCCACATGTACAGTAAATGCAATAAGGAAGAATTATCTGGCTTATTTTTCCAGATATGGCAGGGCAATTGTGTCACAGAGAGTAGGTTTAATCAGATCATAGATGACAGCTTATTATTATTAGTAGTAGTATTATTATTGGGGCATCACCTCAAGGTAAGAACATACTGAGTGCAACTCTGGCTCAAGGAATTTCCTGCAGTTACCTGCTTTAAAAAGCTTTGATGCCTCTTAGGTCATACTTTATGGCTAATGTCTGCGTGCTAACATGCTAACATGCTCACAATTCCATCGCTAACATGTTATTTACCAGGTATAATGTTTACCATCTTCAACATCTTTGTTCAGCATGTTAGGATGTTAACATTTGCTAATGTTTGCGAATGTCTGTACAAAATGTCATGGCAATCCATCCAATAGTCGCTGAGATATTTCCGTCTTGGCTACCTGAAAACCTGACCCTGCCATTTATTTAGCCACACGTATCTCCTACCTGACAGGAAAATATTCTTGCCTCTCCTTCTTACAGTATTTAGGGGGACTGCCCATTGTTTGGTTCATATTTCATACCACTGGATGTAAAGCCCATTTGTTGGACAGCCTGCTACCCAAAAAAAAACATGCATTGCCCTGAAGGGCTGTTTCTCTGAAAATAGGCTACATGCTCACCCAGACAGAAGTAAATGACTAATTATTGTGCTGAATGACATCATTAGACCTACTCTGCCTCTGATTGGCTAGTAGTGATTGTTTCAATGGTTATGTTTAGGCAACGTTATGTTCAGGAGTAATACCGGTTAGGGTTAAAAATATCAGAGTAGGCCAATCAGAGGAAGGTCTATTGAAGTCAATCTGTCATGGTCCTGGGTTTGTTCATATTCTGTTATCCTGTGGACTGTTTGTGTTCCTTGTTTCATGTGGTTCATTCGTGTTTAATCTGCTTCCTGTTTTATTTTGTAGATTCTCTCCTCATGTGTCGTATCTGGTTTTTCTTCCTGTCTTTGTGTGTTTTCCTGCCTGTTTTCTGTCACACTTGTCTCATTAGTCCCTCCCTGTTCCCAGAGTCTTCCCCTCACACCTGTTCTGTATTAGTCTTGTGTGCTCCACCCTTGTTGTTAACCAATCTCCATTTCCCTCCTTTTGCTCATGTCCTCCTGCTCCAGCTGTGTCTCGTCCTTGTGATTAGTTTTCCGTGTATATATACCTGTGTGTTTCCCTTTGTCCTTGGTCAGTTTGTCTGTTTTCCTCCTGTGTTCCTCCTGCATTCATCCCTGTTCATCGTGTTTTTCCCGTTTGGTATTCAGTTTGGTTTTTGTTCTGCTTTCGTTTGGACTCTGGGTTGCCTGCCTGTGCTGGATGTTTTCAATCGGCTACATTAAAGCTCGCTTTTTGTTAGAAACTCTGACTGTCTGTTGGTCTGCATTTGGGTCCTCCTCTGAACTGACACGTGACACAGTCTGCATAATAATTAGCCATGTGCTTCTTTTTGGTAAAGTGCCATTGTAGAAACAGCCCTTCAGAGCAATGAACATTTGTTTTCAGGATACAGGGCTGTTGGACAAATGGCCTTTCAGACTAATGGGACATTGTTTGGACTATTGGGGCTTTGAAATTATGAACCTTAGCAACAATGGCATGGCACAGTGTGTGGTCCCCTTGACTCCCCAGCTTTGCCATCCTTTTTTGTGGCTCACGGCCCTTTCTGAAGTGTTGATGGTTTGTGGTGCAAATTGGATGCGTTCTGGTTTTCCGTTTATAGTCACCGAAGTATTGACCAATTTGAGTGGAAGGTTAACAGTCCCTGTGGAGAGCAAAAGGGGAATTGTGCATTTGCAGATATACAAATATGCAGATATCTATTTGTAGAAATTGTCCATAATGACCAGCACATGGAAGAGGAAGTCTTGGCTACATCAGATCTCCTGAAATACTGACCCTTGCCCCAGAGGTTTATCGTTGTCAGACCAATAGCTGATGGGTTTTTGGATTGTCATTATTATGACTGTGATTTATATCTCTCCAAGGACTCATAACACTTTCATCTTCTTTCGCTAAAATTTGTTCTTTATCCTTTTTTTCGTGTATGAAATTGCAGCACTCTAGAAAAACAATATGGTCACACAAACATGCCTCAAAAACACATAGTTTTAAGGGTTAATATGCCAGCTTACTGTGGATGAAAGGCCAATACATAGAAATAACAAAAAGATTTTCCATCATGTAGACATGACCTTGACGAAATGGACAGCAGAGCAAGCTTAATTTATAGGTCACCAACGTGTACAATATTGAAGGCTGTGAAGGTGGAAGGTGTAGTGCCTTGGTAATATTGCTGTGGCTCTGGAAGGATCATGTAAGGGAGAGGAGCTCAAAATAACAGCGAGGAAGCGAGGTAGAGGGGATTTCTTCAAAGATTAGAGCAAATTAGCCTGAGCAGAGCAGGGAGAAACTGGAGCGAGAATCCCAGTGAGCACTTCTCCGGTGATTAGCCGGTGAAAAGCCGTCTAGGGATCCGGACTAGAAGTACAGTTGTGGAAATGCAGTTAAAAAAAGTGGTCATAAGCATCCTGGCTATTATGCAGATGTCTAAAAAACTTTCACTGCTCGACCAAATATAGTTATAGCCAAGATGCCTGGATGGCTTTTCACTGGCTAATGCTTGCCGGGGTGTGATTTGGAAGTGAGAGGATGACGTGAGGTGCCACTTGAGGAAATTAGTTTTTTAGCCCATGAGCAAGGACAGGAAAAAGGTGGTTATCTTGTTTAAGGGGGGAGGATATTCCAATACTGGTGATATAAGCGAGAAAGATCAATTTGTGAGCATCATGATGCCGGTCACAGGTTGGTGTGCAGGATAGGCATTGGCCCGTAGGTGTTGAGTGGTGGCCACTGTGGCAGCCTCATACTGATTGTATGCATCGTGAGCCACAGGAAACCTCTGGAGGTAGCTGGAGGATGATTTGATGAAGGAAAAATTTGGGAGGCTGAGGACAAGTTAGACCGCAAAGATCTGGATGAGCCACAGGCTGAGGGGAGTATTTTGAGAGCCGAGTGGGGAGCGTGTTTCTATAGTTGAGGCAGGAGACAGTTTAAAGAGTAACCCTTCACTAAATTTTGAAAGGAGGAAAAACATAGCTGCGCCGGCCTCTATGGGTGTGTTCAGAGATGTAACATGGTTCTACAGTGTGTGGGGGGAAAAGCATTTTATCAGGGCAAGTCAGATAATAAGACTTCATAGAATTATATTAAACTTCAACAATGAGAGGAGCAGAATCTCTAGTGAAGAAAAGTTGGGATCTGACATGTTATTGAGTGCAAACCTGCAAGTTTGGGCTGCAGCTGCAACACAACATGGGGAACATTGCTGGGTGTCACATCAGGATTCTTTAGGCGCCAGTCTGCTTCAGTCAATCAGTCAGACAAGTTTGTACAAAGTGTTGTCTTACAGGAATACTTCACCCCCAAATGACTATTTGTATAACAATTGTTCACCTTGTGTTATGTTGAATTTAAGATGACAAGTTTGTTTTACTGCCATGCCTTCACGCCTCAGATGAGAGCAGAATCCAAAAACTGAGAAAATTTTTGATGAATTGAAGTCAAAACTGTATCAAAACATCCATTTCTAACTCCCACACAACTCGTACAGTATAATCCAAGTCGCTGGTCTACTGCTGCCTCGATCAGTTAGGTAGTTTGTGTCACTGTGTGACTTTGGTGAATCCAAACATAGCCTTTAAAACACCAAAGTCACTCAATGACAAAAACTAACAAACTGATCGAGGCAGTGGTAGACCAGCCAACACATTCTCACTCCAACCCCATCACATATTGATGTGCTTGGTCATGGACTTTGCAAGGTGTCAACTTCTGCCTGTTAGATGCATTGTCTTCTTTCAAGATAAGCTTCTGTTTTCACAGGAAATTTAACATTTACATAGACTCTTTCAAAATAAATGCACTACATCGGTACAACACCGCAAATTGACGTTATTTTTCTTTCAACAACAAATGCACGTGGTAAGCTTAAGGCAACAAAAACACGTGGTTACATTAGGTTGAGTAATAAAGAACAGGGTTTGGCGTTGGAATCTTACAGGATGCGAACACCGCTCTCTCGGGTGAAAGTCGGTCTTTGTTGGACCCATCCACCACCCAACCCTCCTGCCCACACACACTTTCGCCGTCTTAACTTTTGTTCTTGTCCCACTGCGTTTTCCCCTGATGCCACCAGGCACCCTTAAACTATAACAGCAACTGGCCACGTACCATGTCGATGTTACGATGTTTTTTTGTTGGTTTCTGACGCTGCAAGTCACTGCCCAAGCACCAGATTTCAATGACTTCAGAGAGAGACCGGGCTCGACGAGCAGCTCCTGAGTTCAGTGAGGTAAAATTACTGTTATTGTCAATGGAGTCTGGCTTTAGAAAGAGCATAGATAAGTTCACTTTACGTTCAGTTCCCTGTTGGAAAAGGCTGTCTGTTTTGGAAGTCTGTATAAATAAGACTTGGATTATTCTGCTAGAGTTGTGTGACAGTTTGCGAATTGATGTTTTGATATAGTTTTGCGGTTGTTAAATGCAACTACCTATGACTTTAACTAATCAAGATCTTTCTCTGTTTTTGGATTTTTCATTGACTGGAGGCATGAGAGAAAAACAAAGGTTTAACACATGGAGAGTAATTGATACACAAATGGTCATTTCGGGGGGTTAAGTATTCCTTTAAGGCGAAAGTGTGCTGTTTCGAATGGGAATAAGCCTGCCGTCATAACGATTAATGATGCTGCACTCAGCTATAAACATGAAATGTGGTGGAGCTGGGTGAAGAATGCAAAGAGTACATTTCTCCATACGGTTTATTTCATTGACAGTTGCAGTCCAGTCGTCCTTTTCGGAGGGTTTGGCTGCAGTCGTATTTGTGGGATGGCTTTCTTGCTAGCAGCCAGGTGGTGGGTGTTTCAGATGCTGTTTGACAACATGACAAGCAAGCTTGAAGTGCACTGATGCCTTTAGCAGTCTATGGAGGGGTCAATGTGGTGCTGTCACTGCTGATGGAGAGGAGAGGCAGAATGCTGGAGCATCTTTGTCATGTTGAGACTGGGTTTAAGGGTCTTACGAGACATCAGGCTGGAGTTTTGCAATATCAGGCAAAACTGCAGACCCCTCTTTGACTCAATCTTTCTCATAACCCTGGTTTCGTAACAGTTTTGTTTAACATTGTTTGCATGACTAAGACAACACATGATGACACTGTGCAGACATGAGGCCGAGTGTTTCCACTTCTTTGTGAACATTGCTGTCGTATGTCACCATTTTTGAACAGTGCAACATTAAATATGATGTGTTTTCAAACATGTTCAGATGTTAAATGTTGCCAGATGTTGTTATTGACTGAGATCAGCAGAGCAGTGAGTGTTTGGACTCTGACTGTTATCTCAGGGAAGTGTTTATTTCAATCTTAAGCTGTGAAGATCTGCAGATATGCATGCAGACTATTTATATTTTTTTGGCAGGTGAACATGTGGAAGTCACGCCAAAGAAGCTAGCTGGCAACATACTGCTTGTTACTACTCCAATAGCCTAGTTTCAGTAACTGTTAAGCTTTATATGCAGATGAATTAAACCAATGAAATTTCTTTAGGACAGAGTTTGTGTGTGAGCTGTGGGAGGAAAGGCACTTTAGTCTGAACAGTGTGAGGTCTGGGTCAAATATCAAGACTCAGACAGACTATCAAAGCTCACCCACAGCTAATTACACCTGCCCAAACAGCTGTCTCGTTTCACTCTTATCATCAGTCGGTACGACCTACACGACTGAATATTGGCACTTAATCCCATCAGCTATTCTGCGGAACATTACATTCTATGCTGACTCAAATAAAGCAAATAAAATGCAAGATGCACTTAGATTTCCTTCAATACTTGGAGTGTCTTCACTCTACAAAGCTTAACACTAAATACAAGAATTCAGTCGCGTTCTCGAGCCACAGTAATTTCTTTAAACGTACTGAAGATGTCTGTAATAGCTGCTGTAAGAGCCTCGCATCAATTACTGCCTCGCAGTAAAGACAAGCCATGAAATAGCATCTGCAATCGGAGTCCAATCTCTTCAAAATGTGCTGGAAGGGCAATTTTAGTGTCATAAAAAAATATGAGCTTGATTAATCTGAAATTCAATACCAATTACAATAACATTAAGAACTCCTTTGGGGACTCAGCAATACTGTGCTTCTCAGAGACCTGGCACATGAAGCTGCAGAGGGAAAAATGAAATTGCCTTGATAATACATAAAGTGTGACACTCTTGCTTTGCAGTTACAGTGTCATAAAAGCAAAGCAGGCTGGAGTAATAAAGCTTGAATCGTGATTTATGTGTTATCTCTTGAAGATTTGCAACCAATTGCATACACTCCATGAAAACAATTCAATTTGAGTCCCGGTTGGAGAGCAGGCTGCGGCATTTCCAGATTGATCAAATAGGCTTTTCAGCATCACTTGAAGGAAATAAGAATGTAAGAATGCAATATAGGTTATGTGATAGGTAATGCTTTTTATCCCTAAATAAGAAGAGATCAAATTGGCGATCGATTCCAAGCGAGGCAGGAAGGAAGAGGGGGAAAACGCGACTTCTAATCGGCAACCTTGCAGTGATTCCGCCTCCCCCTTTTTCTCTCCGTCTGACAGAGCGTTTCCCCAGAGCCTCAGCTCAAACTGCAGAACCGCTCTGTGTGGCAACTGTTGAACAAAATGGACTCTCACAAGAAGGAGAGAAAAATCTTACAGGAAAGGAGGAGAGGAAGAAAATCAATGCAAGGAAAGGGATTTTAAAGTAGGAGAAATGGAGGGGCTGAGGGGAGGAAAAGGGAAAAGGAAGAGCAGAAAGGTGAGGGGAGGAGGAGACACTGAGGAGAAGGAAACAGAGAAAGAGCTCTAATGAACAGATCAATAACAGAAAAGCATTTGAAACCATACTAACTGTGCCCTAATGCTTCATTTGATCCAAAGACTCCAATATTTGCTGGTGTTAGTGGGCGTCATATTCACAGAGAAAGAAAACAGTCTGGTTTGAATCCTACAGTAAGTGCTGCTGCCTGGATGCTTGCAGGCTGGGAGGGAGACAGAGCTTGCTAATGAGCACACTGGGAGAGTCTGCCTTGTTGTTCTGTTGAGTGTTATTTCGAAATACTGCAACCAAGAGACAGGGGCGGGAAGTTAACTCAAGCTGTCAAAAAAAATCTTTCAATCTGGGTTAATAGCTCAGGGAGAGGGACCCTCATGATCATCATTAGAGATGCTTTTTTTTCTTTTTCTTTAATAACCTCTCCACAGATGTACCTGTTACTTAGTCTGAGTTAGAGAGCATTGTTTGTTTACAGTGTGTTTGTACAGTAGCTGGAATCTGCGTCTCTCTGTTGCTCTTTCTTTTCTCACCCGAGCGTGGACAATTAGTGTCTGACCTCTGATAGCCTGCAGTTAGGTGACAGTTGGCCTGAGTTTAAATCTGGCTCCGACTGTTCAGTCACGCTCCTCATCTTCATCTTTTTTTTTTTTTATTAGTTATTAGTTTCTGTTTTGTTTCAGATCATTCTTGCAGACATTTGTAGACGCAGAAAAAAAAAACTCTGGGTCACTGAAATCTCTGTAAACACATCACACTTGTCACGGGTGGTGTTTTAGATGGTGTGAGGCTGTTTTTGTCACAATTTTGCTGCTGAGAGGCAAGTGTGAAAATGGACGTATCATCCTCGTGAGACAGTAATGCCGGTTGATGATGTGATGACCCTCTATTAAAACCTGACAACAGTTTAGTTCCAGAATGTGGAAGATAAACCTTGGGTAGTAAGAAAACATAAAGTATAAATTGACAGGCGAAAAGTTGCAATGCTAGATTTGGTTAAAAAAACAAAACCCATACATGAAAATACGCCTATGTTGAACAAAAATATAAATGCAACACTTTCGTTTTTGCTCTGATCTTTCATGAGTTGAAATTAAAGATCTAATACTTTTTCTATGCAATCACAAGGCTTAGTTGTTTCAAATAATGGTCAAAAATGTGTTTAAATCTGTGTTAGTGAGCACTTTGCAATGTGGCATATCAAGATGCCAATTAAACAGCCCCATTACTACTTAGGGGTTTTAGGATGATCACAATAAAATGACAAACACAACACAATGCCACAGATGTGACATGTTTTGGAGGAGTGTGGCTTTGGCGTGCTGACTGCAGGGACCATCCAACAGAGCTGTTGCCCCTTAATTAAATGTTCATTTCACTACCAAATGCCTCCAAATCTCCAACGTAATTTAAGAAAATTTGGCAGCACATCCAACCAGCCTTACAACTGCATACCATGTGTAATAACCATAGACTATAGCTACAGCGACAAATTTGGCATTTTGGCTGTCACCGTCTTGTTTTTTTGGCACCACAAGTGACTATATTTGGATGAGAGGTTGGAGCTGTGGAGGAGCGAGGGCTGGTTCTGACTCATAGACTTTGGTGACGCCTTGCAGACAGCCTGTCATTACAGGCAGCCACACCCTTAATTATGCCTGACTTAATACCTTAATAACCTTAATTAAATTTATACAGGTGAGCTTTATAAAATATCACCCCCCCTAGAGTTATCATGAATGTGGAAATTAGCTCTAGGGCCCGAGGTGATCTTTTGTACCAGGCTGTAAACATGTTTATTTCTGCTGTAAAGCTGGTGCATGTTAACATGGGTGTCTATGGGGACTGACTCATTTTTGGAGCCAGCCTCAGGAGGCCATTCGATTTGCACAATTGAAGAGTTTCTGCATAAACTCTGACAAGCCCTCTCAGAGAAGCTCATCTCAGTAGCAGACCATTTTGCAGGTGAAGGAGCTGGATATGGAGGTCCTGGGTTGGCTCACTAGACCGGTTGGATGTAGGCCTACTGCCAAATTCAGAAATGACACTGGAGACAGCTTATGATAGGAAAATGAATACTCAATTCATCTGCAACAGGTCTGGTTGATATTTCTGCATGCCAATGGCATTTTAGAGTGATCGTTCACTGTGACCATCCTAAGGCACATCAGTGTGGTAATTATGCTGTTTAATCAAGACCTTGACATGCCACACAAAGCGTTCACTAACATGGATTGAAACAAATTTATGAACATAATTTGAGTGGACTCAGCCTTTTGTTTGCATAGAAAAACTTTTCAACTCATGAAAAATAGAAGCAAAAAACATTTTGTTTCAGTGTATTAAATGCAACAAAAATGAGAAGCATAAAACATCACAAATTAATTCCACATTTTAATCAGTCACAGTCACCTTTGTTTTTCATTGTCTTTCGACATGATTTTCCTCGGGGACGTGATCGGATTTATTTCACCTCTAATCAACACATAAAGATATGGCTGAATTTGGTACAGAACAATAATGTGTTGCTAATCTAGTCACATCCTGGTATTTTATGGGAATTTTCACTAAAATCTGCTTCTGTTTCCCAGAATACGTGTGCTCTGAGTGTGTTTTGTGATACTAAAGAGAATCGTAGGTGCTGAGGCACTGAGGGCTCTCCAAAAGTCATCAGTGCTTCCATACAACTGTCATAGATATTGAATCTAAATTAATGTTATTACAGTCATACAGCTGGATCAATTCAAGCTACATAAACAAAAGTGACAGGTTACAGTTCAGCTCAGGCAAAATATGTTTTAGATAATCACAAACTTTAGGTGCAAAAATGCAGACGGTGAACAAGTGATTTAATTATGCAGACCTCCAACCCAATCTGCTGCCACTGCAGCACTAATATAGAGCTTATAATAGACTTAGGCTGCCCGAGCTACCACACCCCGGCCCGTAATTTTGACGGTGACAACGTGTGTGTCGGCTTTGTCGAGTGTACCAAGTGCTGCACGATGCTGGTATATGACAGCAAAAAGACGGGGACCTCACACAAAGGACGGGCCAGGCCGGGCTCGGACAGAACGTGCACGGGCTCGGGTGAGGTCGGGCTGGATGTCTTGGTCCCGATCTAAGCTCTGTTTTTATCTGTTCAGCACTATAAAGATGGTCAGACTCTCCATTATAACCACTACTGATGATACACTGAAACACAGATGATAAAATATTCTGTATGGTTGGCATTGTGTTGTTTTCCACCTCAAAGACACTGCACATTAGCGAGCAATTGCTTGATTAAAAATCAAAGAATTATGTAAGAATGACATCATATAATGAGAATAAACTGCTGTTTTTCAAAAATCAATTTTCATTCGTGGTGAGAATTAAAGAGTGATATGTTCCCAGTAGGGAATCATTTTAACATCACGACAAAAAACTTTCAGTCCTAATTAACACACTATCACAGATGTAACCTTGACATACTGGAGGTAAATCTTCCCACAAACTGGTGGAGGACTTCTTCCAAACTTGTTCTCGTATTTCAGAGAGGCTCTCCGGAGATTTATGAGCAGCACTAATGCTTATGGTGATGAATGTGTTTACTATGGCGGCAAATGTCCATCTTCAGAGTGATGGCACAGCGTGTGGCGGCAGCAAAGAGGACACACTCACCAGGCCTGAGACTTCCTCCTGGGCACGCTCTGTCTCGTCCACTTGGAGTGAGGGGTCAGGTGGTAAATCAGCTGGCGGCAGATTTTGTTGGTGGACTTGAACGAGTCAGTCTCCTGTAACACACACGGAGGACAAATGATGGGTGACACATATTAATCAAGCTCAAACAGCGGCTGCTCGGGGATAAATGGAACAGTTTGAGGGATCACACATTCTAACACACCAATCATCTCTGAATTTTGCACGTATGGAAAATGAGCTGTTAGATATTCACAAGGCAAAAGTAATTTATAAACTCCGGATGTCTGATCTTGCTTTCTTTCTTCCTGCAAACAACTGATGCACTGATTTCCACACAGTCACAAAGTGTTTCTCTCTTGTCCTTTGAATACAGCCGCTTCAAACATTTTCTACATAGAAACATTCATTTATTTTCCCTCTCGCCTCCCCTCTTGCTCCATGTCTCTCCTCCCCCTCCTCTCCCTGCCTTCTCTTTTCTCTCTCCCACCTCCGTCAAAGACTTTAAATGGAATGGGTTGTGCTGAGCAGGGTAAATCTAATTAATGGTACAACACAACAACAAGAAAGAGGCAATGTGGCGAGAGGGAAAAAAAGACAGGGGCAATTTACCTTAAGGCGATTAACCATTCCCACTGCCACTTCCTTTCTTGGGCGACAAACAAACATGCCTCATACTTCAGAACATTCAACACTGCTGTTTCAGCCGCTTGGATGACTGAACACAATGTTATAGCTGCGCATACTGATTCGCAGTCAAAGTATTCTTAGAAAATGTGAATCCATGGACTGGAAGGATCGACAAAGTCACTTAATTCTATAAGCATTACAAGCGTTAATCACGGGTCTGTAAAGCTGAGCGCATCACAACATACATTAAATTAACTGTCAGAAACTGAAGACCATGAGCTTCAAAACATTCACAGAATATGCATCTTTCAGCCCTCAATATGTTCTTGAATATATAATCTAAATAAATCTCAGTGTGGTGGAAAATACTGGGCATTGAGGCAGCTGCCAGGCCTTAAATCCAGCACACTGCCTCTCTACATCCTCGTCACGTCTGACACAGTATCCTGCCACGGGTCGCCAGCCAGTCAGGAGAATGCTGCCAGCTCCTCACTTTCCCTCCCGTCCTCCTGGGCTTTCCCCGCCAAAGCAAACAGCGATAAGATAAGAGTTTCTCACAGGTGATTATCATCTGGTCTTGGTAAGTAAAAACTGGACCACAGTGGCTTTATCTTAAGGAAGCCCATCTTTTCCTAAAAGAGATAAGCGCAGACTTACAGATAACTGTAATGGCTGCCGGGTCTGTGTTTTACAGCCACTCTGAGCTGCTTCTGTATTGTCTTCACCCTTATGCCAGAGTTTGAAATGTAATTTGAATTTTAATATCTTGGATTTGTGTGCTGTGCTACATGTGAATGGGCTGACTCCCAGTCTGGATAAATCACAATTTACAGTTTATGTTGACGAGTGTCAGACTAACTGATGGGTAAAGACTAATGTTAGACAACTGAACGTAAATTATTTACGTTCTGATGCTGTAAAATGTTCATATCAGAGAGTGATGCTAATCCTTTGTTTTGAATTATGGGGTTGTTCTAACTATTCATTATTGGACCATATAGTGTCATTCATCATTAATCAGGCTTTTTAACTGATCTCTTTATTTATCTATTTTAAATTCTAAATTCCTCTTATAACCGATTTATCCATCTATTATCTATTTTTTATTTATTTTTTATATTCTTACCCTTCCTCTTTTTACGTTCTTATCTCATTTAACCTTTATCTTTTGTTATTTTAGTTAGCCTATAGGTTTTAGTTTTGATGCATTTTATGTCTGTTTTAGATCATTCTTGCCTAGCTACTAACTCAGTTTTATGAGCTAAATAGCTTTTTGCTGGGTGGGAGGGTTGGGTTTTCTCTTTTCTTTTTGCTTTCTGTCTGGATCTTTGTTGTTTTTAACCTCTGTGAGGCACTTTGTGTTACTGTTGTATGAAAAGTGCCAAATAAATAAAGTTGATAAAGTTGATTCACAGTGGGGATGCCGGGGACATGTCCCCACCACTCATTTGAAATGGCTGATTTTGTCCTCATCACTTTTTTAAAAGCATTATTTGTTAAAAATGTTCTGAAATATAGCTTGCACCAAGAAATGCTACATGTAACTAACAAGACAGGAAACCTATTAACCTTTATAAAAGTAACCTAAACAAAACAAAACAAAATAAAATAAAATAAAAATAAAAATAAAATACAATTAAATTAAATTGAATTAAAATTAAAATTAAATACATTTAAATTACACAAAAAATAAAATAAAATAAAGTAAAATAAAATACTCCCTAGCATACTGTGCCGATCAGTAATTTTAATAAGTAAATTCTTAACACAGTCCAAGCTTTCCATTCTTTCTCTCACTGAACATAACAGCACAAGCGATCAGATCCTTTAGAAATGATTTAAAAATTCATTCATGTGTCATTGGCTTGAATGCAACATGCACATTTAAAGAACAAAACAGGACAGAGACGTACATCATGCCTTCTATACATGTGTGTTACTTCAGCAGGAATAACATGAAATGGGAAAAGTTGAAGAGTATATATATAAATAAAATATGAAAGCAATACAGAATGCCTGAGAGCCTTAATGTATTATATTCCATTGTATTTTTATATTTTGAATTGTGTTTGAACAGTACCTGAATCATGTGTTTTCCTTTACATGAATAAAAAATTCCCATTATAAACTGGTGCATAAAGAAACAGCAGAAAACAGGAAGTGCAGTGTTTGATGCTCAAAGTCTCCTGGGGGAGGACTTCCAGATCTTTCACTTCATGTGTGTCCCTCCCACAGTGTTAAAATTAAACCCTACACCCCTTAGTAGTAGCCTTGGCTATGCCCTTTTGATGCACCATTTTGCCCCCTACCAGCTATAATTATCTACACTGACCTTATAGCAATTCCCCCATTATGTTGCCTAAAATCACTTATGTTAAAGACATCTGAGCCTTTATGTCCCCACTCCCCAACACTGTTAAACACAAAGTAATGCCCTTGGTTTGGACTGTACCTTTAGGGACAAAAATTTCTGGCCTGTTGAGCAGAAATGAACCTGATGTTTCACTTTGTAAAATAGCAAGGCCCTCCTAGGGCTTTTGAACTGCATTTGAAGCCTTGTCTTGAGTTAAAAAAAACAGCACGACCCTTTGACAACATGTAAAAACAAAAACAAGTCTTTTTGTCTTCTGCAGACTGCAAGGTGCATCATTATGACCCACAGCACAAATAGAAGCTATGTTTTTGATGCAACTATTAACTATAACTTAGATAAAATATAAATTTGGGATGGGAAAAAATCACACCTTCAGCTAAAAGAATAATACCTTTCACCTTGTCTGACCACCTTCCCCCTCAAATAATTTTCATAATGTCCCTCACAAACAGTGAGAGGTTTCTGTTACCTGTTACAAAACAGGCTTCACAGCACTCAGCGGACTCCAGTTTGATCCCACTGGCCACCTGCTACCTGCCAGAGCCCTCAAAGTTCTCTGCCAAAGCCACGCTGGCCCACAAGCCTCAGTGCCATTGACCATGGCCTCGGGCCCTGTTGACCTCAGCGTGATGACCACTGGGCAGCTGCCCACTCTTCCCGATATGAAGCAACCTAGGCAGGTACTCTTATACACCTGCAGGTCCTGGAGCACAGCTGCAATCCGATGTGCTGAAAGAGCACATGAGCAGGGGGGAAGACAGACCACATGGTGCCACTGCAGAGCCAAACCCTGACCCAGTGCCTCCCACTACCCACCCTACAGCATGCAGGTGCGACCTTTGTAGCTGGCACTGAGAGGCAGTTTTCATTTCCACCTCCAGATTGTCTTCCAAATGCTGCTCCTCCACATGCAGACTCAAAAATGAAAACAGGTGGCAAAAAACTTCTCAGAATATATTGTGAACTATGGCTGAAAATATCTATAAGTGCCTATAAAGACATGTTCAAATGTAAATGATGATGCAACAGAAAAAGGATGGTGCTTGTGTAATGCCTTTGGAGCCTACCGGACACTCAAAACACACAAACACAAATTGCACACACATTCATATACTGGTGGCCAAGGCCACTTGCTTCTCAGTGTTAAACATTCACACCAGTGGTGTAAGGTAGTTACAGGCCCCAGTCCATGCTGTTATGATGGGCCCTAATACATGCTACTGTGCACATATCGTCTCGTCACATGATCAAACGGAGACTCAACACAGGGCATCAACATATATATTACCCAGCAATCATCTTTGCATCTACTGTGTACTGTATATGACAAAAATATGGATATGCCTTTTCCAAGGGTATATATAGCAAATAGCACCTTTTTGAATTCAGTTCAGTTCTTCTTTGAACACAGGCATAACTCTAAGGTAGCAATCACTCATAAGGGCTCATTTGCCACCCAACACATTGCTGGAGGGTCTGTTAAAACAGTGTACTGCTGTGGACAGAGGGCAGCAGTGAAACATATTGTAGCCACCTAAAAAAAATCAACAAAATTTTAAGTGTATGCTACATTGAGAGTATTTTCACAGCCCTTTCTGACGAGGAAGCCATTAACAGATTCCCATCTATACTCTTGTCAAAGCTACCAGACTCCATTAACAAAAACAGTAATTTCACTCTGCTGAACACAAGACCTGTTCTCTCTATAGCCCCCCCCAGCACATAGTCCCCAGTGCAACCACACTACCTGTACTGTCTATATTTACGCCCTTGATTCACATGCATTCACGCACCACTGGGAGCAATTTGTGGCTCAGCATCTTGCCCTAAAAATACTTTTATACGCTGACTAGAGAAGCCAGTGATCACCATTCTATGGATGTTGATTCTGTTGTCACATATTGTTGATGTACACCAGTGCTGTTCCATTTTGCAAGGAGTTTTGTTATATTTATTGGCTCTTGCAGTTGTACAGATGAGGTTTTGACATTCAGTTTCTCCACACTGTGTTTTTACACTTGTTATTTCTGTCAACTCTGTATATGACATCGACTGTCTTTCCTGGAAGAGCAACTCTTCCTCTGTTGTCCCTTCTGCAGTTTCTCCCTTTTTTCCCATTTAAGACTTAGCAGAGCTTGTCCTTATCTGATTTGAGGGTCTAAGGATCAAGGGTGTCATATGTTGTACACATTATAAAACAGGAGCCAGCCACTTATGCAAAATCTCTACGTAGTAAAAGTTAATATGTCACCTAATAGTGAAGTCATTTTAGAGACACCAGAACATGCCTGGTGATCCATTATGCTACTGGCTAAACACCTACAGTATCATTTTCCATGCTTCCTTCCATGCTTCTGTAGCCGTGTTAATATTAAGAGAACTGACACTTCATTATTGTCACAGAAGCATGACAACAAATGTGACACATGCACTTGGGCATGGCTAACATGGCTAACATGGACATGTCGCAGCTTGTCTCTCCTCTGTTTACAGTTGTTGTCCTTGTCCTGTTAATTAATGTAAAATCTGTATAGATGGTTTTTCATAATTCATGAATGTAACAGTTAAAATAAACTGGATCGTTCTGGATTCTCACCCTTTTTGGACACTGCAGGTCGCGGGCGAGACCGAGCAGCAGCTCGTGAGAGATGGGGTCCACCAGGTTGAGAAAAGCTGCATTCTTGTACAAAATGTCATTGAGCGACGTTCCCTGGAGGCCCAGATCCTGAGGGGAAAGCAAAGAGAGGAAAGTGTTCGGTCAACTCTTAGTAAAACTAACACATGATGTAGAAATTCATATGATTAAAACAGCCATGTCTGAGCCTCGCTTCATTTAATATTCAAGTGACATTTCATGGATAGTTTAATGAAAATAGATTGTCAATGTTTATGAGCTTTGTTCATCATCCCCTTTCATTTTGTCCTCTTATCATGCTGAGAGCTGATAAGGTTTTGCTATCGGAGGCATGTATTAACACCCAGTGCACTTGATTAGGGGTGGGGAGGGTGTCTGTGTGCATATGTGAGTGTGTGTATGTGTGTGTGAGGGACGGTGGGAGTAAAGTTTAAGTAAGCTAAGATATAAGTGGTGTGGTCTTTTTTTAAATATTACAGTTACATTCTCGAGTGAAGAGAATAACACTCCTGGTTCGTCTTATCTCATTTGAAGGTTTCACTTGTCGTATTGCCTGTGGGACTTTCTATCATTTTCACAAAATACTACTACTCTTAATTGTCTTAGGAAAAAAGTTTAGATTCCAGTTAAATGTTCCTTCGCTTTCTACCCTCAATCTTCAGCATTCATAAGTGAAAGATTGTGTAGAACAGAGAAGAGTTAGAACCAGGATAGGCATTGTTTAGTGAAAAAAACAAAAAACAAAAAAAAAAACAGGCTTTTTAACAATTTGAAGTGGCATCATATCTTTTGATATGAGATATGCCAATGCTAGACAGGGTTGGATATCACTACTCGATACCTTTATGGTTTCGGTTGAAATAATCCAATACCACATAGTATTGAAATTAGGGATGTGAGTGATTAGACGTCGCAACGATTAAACATCCACCCCTTCGCTAGTTGGCACCAGAAATATCAGTCGATTAAACCAATTACTGTTTTATTCATGTACAAGGCTGTTTAACTGTCATGCAGCCGCCTGCCACTAGTGGGGGCGACAGAGCCGTCAGACAGCAGTCCCCCTCCCCGCGGTAATGCACGAGTAAACTGGAGTTTTAAAACAGCATGGCGGGAAATAAGAGAGATTTCCTCTTGCAAAGCCAGCGCTGTTTGGCAGTACTTTAATGTAGTAAATGAATTCAGTAGCAATTTATCTTTTTGAGACGTTATATTATTTGTTAACTTTAAGTGAGTTGTTGTCAGATAATGTGCAGGGTTTACATTCATACGGCGCAAAATGTCTCTCATTTCATCTGAAATTTAGCTTATAATTTAGATATTTTGTTAACTTTAAAGTGAATCATTTTTGTGGGATAATCTGCAAGGTTCAATGTGCCCCAAATTTCAGAGGCAATTTATTTATTTTAGATTGTAGTGGTTAACTTTTGACTGAGTTGCCATCATGTTCACATTTGTACTGCATGGCATAAAGTGTCTTGTACTTGGGCATTTAAAATCCGACATGGTTGTTGAAGATTTTGACTGTTTTCTTGAGTGCTGCCTAGCCTTAATTAAAATTTTTGTTTAGTCAACAGGGAAATTAGTTGCCAGGAACATCCTACACCACCCCAAACTTTCTGTTGCTGCCATCTCCGGAGCTCCGGACCTCTCCTCTGGCAAGTGTACCTGGTTAGCAAGAGCTAACATAGTAGCAGTGCTAACATCCAACACTGAGCCATTTCCCAGTGAACTCATACTGATACCAAAACAGCTCTACTTGGCTGATAACCATTAAATAACATTAGAAACTGTTAGATAATGTAACTGATCCTGATGCAGAGCTCACAATCCCACAGCAGCAGCTACAACTCATACAGTCTGTGGTGTAGCGAAGTCGAGCTTGGTGTGTTTGACTGAGTTGGCAGTTCAGATGCCACCAAAATATTTGAAAGTATGGCTATACACTACATTCACATGATGAGTATGGAATGAAGTACTCTGATTGGTATCACTTTAAGGGTACTGGTATTGCTGCTGGCATCATAATTTTTTAGAAGATCCCCGGCCTTAATGCTTGATAGTTTTTTCTTTTAGGTTGATGTATATGCAGCTTGTGTTTGTAGGGTCTTTTTATTGTTAGTTTCTCAGCAGTCTCTTTGCTGAACACAATATTTACGATTATCCCGATAATTGAAATTCACCACAATCAACTTATTAAGCGTTTTTTTAAAAATCATGATCCGTGACAAAATTGTATCTCCTCCAATCCCTAACCAGGAACCAAGACACATGCCTGCTTATTAATGACACTTTTATCACCTTCAGGCTGTTTTATATTTGCGGAGACAATGTAAATATGTTGCATCTTCAGGTAATGCTTCGAGTGCTGACGTGTCATTAACAACCAGTGTTTGAGCCTCACCAGCATGCAGCATCCCCCGCCTTTTTGGGGAAGATACCAACACTGAAACAGGAAGGAGGAGGAAAAAAAACAAAACAACAAACAGCAGGGAAGACATGAATCTGAGCAGATGAAACAAGATGAACAGAATATGAAAGGCGAGAGGAGTAAGAGGAGAAATAGTGAAAGGAAATCTCCTTTTAGGCACAAAGCTGCATTTCTCTCCTAATCCACAACAACTGTTAAAAGATGATTTACTCTACTCATCCATGCTGTTATATCAGTGACATAACGGCTGCTGCTGACTAACAAACATATTTCACTGGACCATCATCCTCTTGTAAAACTGTTCAACTAGAAGCTGCGGAGCTGATGAGTAAATACTGTCAGCTCTATATGAACTGAAAAGCTTTTCAAACAGCAGGCTGGAGGTTGAGGCTGTGTAAAGCATGCTGTATACGCTCTGACAGCCCTAACACTAAGGGGCACAGTGGAAGCAGAGAGGAAAACTCCCATCAGCATTTTCTCCTCCTCCAGCTTTTGAGTTGATTTATTACAGCGGAGCTCTGTGGGATTCCCTGACGCTGGACTATCCTCCCCGACCAGCTCTCCCTTCAATAAACCTCATTTAGCACAGACTGAGGGTACCACATGCATCCATAAATGGAGACACAGAGGAATTTGAAGATTATTTTATGATGACGTGTGCTAACTACGTAGTGCAGCATCAGATATGAGGGGGGACTCACAGCTGAAATGAGGCACATCTTTTAAATAGATGCAGAGATTTGATCCTGTGGATTAATTTGACTGATTCCTAATCATAAAAGCGTGAAATGTTTTCCTATTTGTCACTGACAGGATGCCTGCGTACTTCCCCTTAGATCCCACTACAAATGTCCCCCTGAAAGCCGCATATCTAATCTGACGTCTGCCTCGTCACAAAAAAGTCTGAATAAAGCGAGGAGCTCCGAACCGCAGAGCATCATCCCACACATGCAGTTCATTAGAATCCAATTAAATATATTGCGCTGCATGACAAATCCAGTCCCACAGTCCTCTGCTTCAGTGTAAGAGACATGTCACAGCTGTCAGGTGTCCACTGTGGTTTGCTTACTTTTACTTGGGCAAAGTATATGAAAATCCAAGGTATATATTCAGAACTGCATAGTTGTGATGTGAGAAAGCACTGAGAAGCAGAAGATTCAAAGACACAAATGCTTGGCCAGCAGCAGCTATGTTTTGGCAAGGATATGTGACAAGTAGGATGAGATCAATATCTCAGCTTAGTCAAATGTGACAGGACATATGAAGAATAGTTTCCTCTGGCACACACTGATATATCTGTGTATGTGTATGATGTCGTTGACAGAGCATGTTGCTTATATTGCTACAGTCACATAAGCAATCTGTCCCTAAAATAACGAGTAACTTTATATATGCATTACCTTTACAAACTGACTCTCCAGTACATTCATTTTCACCAGGTCTTTATGATATTTATGTTGTAGCTTCAGACCACATGAGCCAAGTGCCAAAAGCTTGACCTTTTTCAAATGCTCTCAGTTTGTGAGAAGCATACCAGAAGCTGACCTTCTTTAAAGGAATAGTTTGACATTTTGGGAAATGTGATTATTTGCTTTCTTGCTAAGAGCGAGGTGAGAAGATTGATATGAATCTCATGTCTGTGGTGCAAGTGTGAAACTACAGCTAGGAGAGAGTTAGCTTAGCACAAAGACTGCAGCTAGCCTGGTTCTGTCCAAAGCTCATTAATTAAATGGATAGTTCAGATTTTTTAAAGTGGGGTTGTATGAGGTGCTTATCCATAGTCAGTGTATTACCTACAGTAGACGTCTGTTAGTATGGCCCCCAGTTTGGAGAAGTAGCAGGAGTGCTGACGTGGAAGCTAAGCAGTGTACTGCTGTGGGCAGGCTGTAGCAGCCAAACATATTTTAGATACCTAAAAAACATTTCACCTAAAAAAAAAAATGAATAAAAGTTTAAGTGTATGCTATGCTGAGAGTATTTCCACTGCTTTACCTTTCTATCAGACAGTCTTTTTTGATGAAGAAGCCGTTAATGGATTCCCCATCTAAACTACCAGGCTCCATTAACAAAAACAGTAATTTTGGTCTGCTGAAAACATGACCTGCTGGTCTACTGCTGCATTGATCAGTTAACTAGTTTGTGTTATTGTGTGACTTTGGTGAATCTAAAGTAACCCTTTGAATTGCCAAAGTCACACCACAACACAGACAAAATAACTTATCTAAGCAGTGGTACACCAGCAACTCCTGTGTTCTGTGATGTTAAATTGTTGTTTTTCTCAATGGAGTCTGGTTTTAAAGAGAGTGGTATAATGGCTTCAGCTCCCCGTTGGAAACTGCAGTCTGACTGAAAGGTAAAGGAGTCAAAATATAGTGTACACTTCAACTGATTGATTTAATACACTTTGTTGCTGTCCCTGTCCACAACAGCACATTTCTTAGCTTCTGTGTCTGTAGTCCAGCCTGCTTCCCCAAAGTGGGGTCATGCAGACTGGCGTACCCCATACGACCCCACTTAAAAAGATCCGAACTATCCCCTCAACACATTACATCCTGTTTGTTCAATCTGTACAAAAACCAACCTGTGAAAACAACTTCCAGAACAGCTGTTGTCCCCAGTCCAGTTTTTATGCTAAGCTAAGCTAACGGCTGCTGGCTGTAGCTTCATATTAACACAGATATGAGAATGGTATCAATATTTTCATCTAACTCTTGGCAAGACAGTGAATAAGTGTGTTTCCTGAAATCTTGAACTACTCCATTAACATGTCCATGTCACACTTTTAGGCTATTTATTTATTCATTATATGGGACATTTTGTCTTTATTTGAATAGCGTAGAGAGAGGCAGGCAGGAGGTGTGGTGAAAGAGAAAAATAAACCCTAACTCTAACCCCTAACAAAACATAAATATTTCTACCTTAATTATGTCTTGATGGATGACTTTGATCAGAGAGGCACCAACATCTGGGTGGCTGACGCATTTGAAGTTGAATAAAATAAACAAATTAAAAATATGTGTTGTGACAGCTAACCTCGGACTTCAGAATGGTCTTCACACACCACAGAATACATCTTAATTAGTGTCTTCTCCGTGGCTGCACACTGGTTACTCTGTGTGCACGCTGTAGAGCGTAATTGATATGAGTATTTGCTGATTCTTTGTTTACTAATGAATATGTAGAAAATCCCAAACTAATTAACTTAATGGCCCAGAAATCAGATCTGCGATGGAGATACAGCGCGGGGGCCGGTGTTTTTGGTTCCTCTTTGTAATGACTTCCTCTATATGAAAGAAACCTGTTCCAGCATCCATCATCTCAAGGTGATTATCTCCAAATCCATCCGTCTCTGAGAAGGAAAACTGCTTTGCTGCTGGAGAACAACAACAGGAGATCTACTGCCAGTTTTTTTTTTCTTTTTCCCGTCTTGAAGTATTGTTAGTCAGACACTTGGCTTCAGCCCCAGCGACATACAACAGCGCTCTGGCTTCACCTCACTGAGCGATGGAGAGCACATTGGTGCTTCGTGAGCAGTTTAAATGCAGAGCTGCGGAGAAAACTGCCCCTGCTCACGACCGACAAATGTACATGTTGATCTCTAAAATCTTTTTTCGTACAAGATATGACTGACTGCAGGACTGCTTCAACAAACAGGCACAGGCACAGTGAAGTCTTACAGGAAGAGATGCATGACTCATATCCCTCCTGCTTCACACAAATATGAATATAAAGCTTTAGAGTGAAAATTAAACTGTATATACTGAGATAATGGATTCAATGCAGAGCAGAAACGATACCTACAAATTTGTCTTCAGTTCAGACTCCTCCGACGCCCGAAGCTTCTCCTCAGGATTGTTTTCCCTCTTTAATCTACACACATCTGTGTAATTTATTCTACGGCACCATACAGATGGGCAGGGAGTTTGCATGACAGGGGGCCCTCTTGATCAGAACTGCTTTTGTCTGAACTTCAAAACTGTTCTCCTTTGATCAATGCATAGCTACCAGAAGGCAGCAGAAAGCTCAAGCTGAGCTCTAAAAACTATTTCTTTTTCTTCTCCCCGTTTGGATAAATCTTCAGAAAGTGTGGATTAGAGTGGGGAAGGTGTTACAAGGGGAAGTGTAACAGATAAGACGTGAAGGTGGAGTAAGCGATCCTGGAGAGAGATTACTGATATTTGAGTTGTGGAGTTTTGTTAGCATAGAGTTACTGTCGCTCATGCTCCCACGTAGGGGCGAAAATCCCATTTCATATTTGGGGGGGGGGGTTGAATAAACAGTAAAATTTTAGAGAATAATTCCAGGGGGGGCCAAGGAAAAAAAGTTGTAGCCTGTCTTTTATACAGGATCTTTTACCGCAATTTGACGCTTTAATCTTCTCTCTATCTCTCCAACAGGCAGACTGAATGTCTATACTAACTAAACTAAAACTAAAACTAAACATTTCCTGCAATTAAACTGGTAAACTGGTTTATAAACAGTGTGCTGTGAGATCTGCTGCTGCGCACCTCACAACCGTGCGTAATAGTCACGCATAATGACTGCTCCTTGTCTGCACGTCTTTGATGTTTGTCTCACTGACAGGAGGAGAGCCTACAGACAAGTACCCATTAGCTACGCTCCGTCACAACCGTGCGTAATAATCGCGCGTAATGACCGCTCCTTGTCTGCACGTCTTTCATGTTTGTCTCACTGACAGGTGGAGAGCCTACAGACAGGTACCCATACGAGCCGCTCCGCCACAACCGTACATAATAGTTGCACGTAATGACCGCTCCTTGTCAGTTAGACCGCACGTCATTCATGTTTGTCTCACTGACAGGTGGAAAGCCTACAGACAGGTACCCATTGCTCTGACTGCTCTTGTCCTGTCCTCTTCCTCTTCTTTCTCTCCTGTCCTATCACTAAACTCTGAGCTTAATCATTGGCTTTTAGCTTAGCAGCACTGATAATTGAGTAGGCTTTTGAACAATGCAGGAGAAATGTTGCAGACAGTTTATATTATCAGCCTGGGCCTGGGGCTTGTTGTAACAGTAAATGGGATGTGTTGTAACATGTGTAAGTTAAACTGTGTCTGTGTGAGTGAACATCTTACCCTGTGATGCGCGATGTGGGCAGCGGTTCCAGCCACACGCTGCTACTGCTGCCAAGCAGCCCTGCCCGTTGGAAAGAGTGTGGGATATACCACTACTAGGAATGGGAGGGGGGGACTAAATCTTTTAAGATTTAAATTGCACATTATTGCGCGATTATAATGAGCACCGCTTACATTGTGCTTTCAATAAATACTACTGCATTGTTCAAAAATTATTAATTGTGTCTCAAATGATTCTAGGGGGGCACAGCTTTACTGAAGGGGGAGTCATGTCCCCCCTGTCCCCCCTGGGATTTCCGCCCCTGCACTGTACTGTCTCTTTATACGTCCATGGCCTTTCCCCAGCCCAGTGGCAAAAAGAAAATGTTCGTATTGTAGGTTTCTAAAAATCAGAGATACGTTACATTTGAATGTTTTGTACACAGCATATTGACATTTCTATACTGACGTAGTACATGAGCTGATTTTGTCAGCAGGAGGTGGAGGGGATGGTGGATGGCGTGATACCTGGGTGAGACGGCTGCCAAGCTGCAGATCACTACAGACCACTATTCGAGACCAACAAACAACCGCACCAGTTGTTTTTGGGTAACCCTTCACAGCATTTCCACTTGCGTTTTAACACAGAACTTGGGTGATTTTAGTGACCCTTCACAGTGTTTCCTAGCGATGTTTGAACCAGCAAACCATGGTGTCTTTTACCAACACGTTCCTGCTTTCCAAGACGCGGGTGTTTAAAACCAAACATGACCTTTTATTAACCATAACCAAGTTGTTTTTGTGCCTAAACCTAATCACACTTTTACCACAGCATTGTTGAGAAATCTTTAATTTCTTTGTATCTGCTACAAAATAATGTACAAATGGAACGTATCTGTGGTTTGCAGCAACGTACAATGCCAACATTTTTTCTGGTGTGTGGGTTGCCTTTCCCCTGTCCTGTGCACGAATACGAATGCCCCCTGTTGCTGATTGGCTGGATCGGACCGTGCCACCTTCTTTTTTTGCCATTTACAGAGCCAGGCCTGTGTATGACCACCAGATTTCTTCAGCATACACACAAATCAGAATGTGAGGAGATCTTCTCAGAATTTGACAAAAAGTGCACTGGATTAGAATCACTGACTGCACCTTTAAATGCAAGAAATAAACATACCTATAGTTGGGGGCTATGACGCTGTCAACAAAGAAGTGTTTGCACAAAGCCGTGCAACAGGGGAGTGGACGGGTTAGTGTTGTTTTAATGGTAAATGGATCTGCACTTGTACAGCGCCTTTCTAATCTTCTGACCACTTAAAGCCACCTGCCACCTGCTACTCAGTTTTTAACACACTCACACACTGATGAAACAGCCATCGGGTTCAGTATCTTGCTCAAGGATGCTCCGACATGCAGACTGGAGGAACTGGGGATTGAATTGCTGATCTTCTGATTAGTGGACAACTCGCTCTGAGCCACAGCTCCCCCACAAAACCACATCAGAGTATCAAGTGAGTTTGCAAAAGTGCTTCTTCCTATGCGGATTTATATATTTAAATAAAAAACCATCTCATGCACATTTCAGACCTTCACACGGGAAACAGTGAACAATGGCAGAAAAGGAGAACAGACTTGTCTTTCCACTCACTTGTGTTATTTACATAATATTTCCTTTTGCACCCTTAACTCTGAAACCTTGTTACCAAGAGGCCACAGGCTAGCATATCATTTGTTTAAAAAAGACCCAATCCCAGTCATTCACTTAAGATCACAAAGTTTGTCACAGTAGAAACAGAGGCAGCCAAGTCTTCCTGGTGTATTTTAAAGGGCGGACATATAATGCACTCAGTGTTCTGTGTTGTTTGGAGCTGATTGAATATTCAGAGCATGAATCGGCTGGCTCTGTAGCCATTCCCTTTCAGACAAAACAGGTGGTTGTTGATTTAAACCAGCGTCTCATTATAAGTGCTTCTTTTTTTCCTCAGGAATATTAAAAGGAGGTGACAGAGGATACAGTGTTTATGTCCTCACTGGGAAGCTTTTATGAGAACTTGCAAAAAGTAGATGATGAAATGACTTTAACTTTAAAAAGATATGTTAACACACTGATACCTGCAGATATGAGCACTCCATGAAAAGTGGGATTTTCTCCAGTGGGTGCCATCAGTTTTAATATAGCTGGGCTTTTGCTGGTTATATACAGCAGGGAAGTCCAAAAATACCCATGTATGTAAAGCTCTGTGTACATAACATATAGGAGGTGTGTCAGATTTATTGAAATAAGGACACACGTGAATAAACTGCTGTGATTTACATATTTAAAAGCATCTGCACATAGATTATCACATGAACTTGTTTCTCAATAATATAAAATCAACAGGCCTATATGACATGCAGATAAAACAAAATAAAGTGCATTTTGACGCATGAATGTCAGAAAACTTTTTGCCCACGTGCTTATCACCAAAACCCACTCACAGCATCAATTAAACCACATTTCCTGCTGTAATAACAGCGCGAGAATAAAGTACAGCCGAACAAACTCAGCGCATCCATGATCCATAACAATGCCAGCCCTTTACCTTCCTCAGCAGTTTGAGCACTTCGGCTGCTTGCTCCATCTTCTGCTCCCGGAGAAGCCTCTGGATTTCCCGGATCCAAGCCACCCGTCTGACATATGGGCTGTGGTTGGTTTTCCGCAGCATCCCCGGGAGCTTGTCGGACTTGAGCATCAAGGAGGTAAACAAGAAGTCCCCGCCGCCACTTCTCTCGCCCTCTCCCGGGGTGTCATTCCTCTGGCGTCTCCTCTTGGGCAATTTGGTTTCTAAATCGAGACTTCTCTGTCTGGTCAACTTAGAGCCCATCACTCCTGAGAGGATGTGTCGGTGGTGGTGGTGGATGTGGTGGTGAGAGGGATTTCACAACATGAAGCCAAAACATCACACTTAACTTGCTCCTCTCTGTAAAATAGTGTCTCAAAGTTTCAAGGCTACTCTGCACTGTAACGCAGCATCCTCGTTATAATAATAACAACGTGTGCCCGGTCTCTCCGTCGTCCCCTGACTGCTCGCATCCGTCCATGGACTAGTGCCTGAGCACTCTGGCATCCTTTGCTCTACTCAGAGCTGGTGCGCTCCTCAGCCAATCAGATCGTGATTCTCGGCACAGCCTGAGAGTGAGAGTCACGTCGGAAACTGAGCTCGGCTTAGTTTTCTCGCTGAGGACCCCCACATCATAACGCACAGGTTGTTTATGTGACTCTGAGTCAATCAGACAAAGTGGACTCCTTTAATCCTGTGTTATTGTGCTGTGGGGTCTTATGTAACAATTTCATAATACTGTAATATGAAAATGTGATAGATAGATAGATAGATAGATAGATAGATAGATAGATAGATAGATAGACTGTTCTTTTGCATAAATGAACAATTAATATAGGAACAAATCATAAGTGCAGGACAGAGAAAAGAGAGTCCCAACATTTGAACATTAAAACAATATAGGTTTTACAACCATGGGCGGATTATGAGAAAGTAGGCCCCTGGGCACAGATATGCAAAAGGCCCCACCACCTCTCCTACATCATCACATATTGATGTTTGGTCATGGACCTCCCATATCCAGATACAATGAGAAAGGTTCCCTGGGTGTGTTGGTTGCTGACGTTCTGGGATGCCGTGTCAAGTTCTGCCTGTTACATGCCTTGTCTTCTTTCAAAATACACTTCTGTTTTCACAGGGAATTTACTGTTTACATACTCTCTCTTTCAAAATTAACGCACTGCGTCAGTACAACAATGCAAATTGACCTTTTTTTCTCCAACAACTAATACATGTGGTTAGGTTTAGGCGACAAAAACACGTGGTTAGGCTTAGGCAACAAAAGCACGTGGTTAGGTTAAAGCAACAAAAACACATGATTAGGTTTAGGCGACAAAAGCATGCGGTTAGGTTTAGGTGACAAAAACACGTGGTTAGGTTTAGGCGACAAAAACATATGGTTAGGTTAAAGCAACAGAAACGTGGTTAGGTTTAGGCGACAAGAACATGTGGTTAGGTTTAGGCGACAAAAACACGTGGTTACGTTTAGATGACAAAAACACGTGGTTAGGTTTAGGCGACAAAAGCATGTGGTTAGGTTTAGAAGACAAAAACACGTGGTTAGGTTTAGGCGACAAAAGCATGTGGTTAGGTTTAGGCAACAAAAGCATGTGGTTAGGTTTAGAAGACAAAAACACGTGGTTAGGTTTAGGCGACAAAAGCATGTGGTTAGGTTTAGGCAACAAAAACACGTGGTTAGGTTTAGGCAACAAAAGCACGTGGTTAGGTTAAAGCAACAAAAACACGTGGTTAGGTTTAGACAACAAAAACACATGGTTAGGTTCAGGCGACAAAAACACGTGGTTAGGATTAAGCGACAACAACACGTGTTTAGGTTTAGGTGACAAAAGCACGTGGTTAGGTTTAAGCAACAAAAACACGTGGTTAGGTTTAGGCAACAAAAGCACATGGTTAGGTTAAAGCAACAAAAACATGTGGTTAGGTTTAGGCGACAAAAACACGTGGTTACGTTTAGATGACAAAAACATGTGGTTAGGTTTAGAAGACAAAAACACGTGGTTAGGTTTAGGCGACAAAAGCATTAAGTTAGGTTTAGGCAACAAAAGCATGTGGTTAGGTTTAGGTGACAAAAGCATGTGGTTGGGTTTAGGCGACAAAAGCACGTGGTTAGGTTTAGGCGACAAAAACACGTGGTTAGGTTTAGGCAACAAAAGCATGTGGTTAGGTTAAAGCAACAAAAACAAGTGGTTAGGTTTAGACAACAAAAACACGTGGTTAGGTTTAGGCGACAAAAACACGTGGTTAGGATTAGGCGACAACAACACGTGTTTAGGTTTAGGTGACAAAAGCACGTGGTTAGGTTTAAGCAACAAAAACACTTGGTTAGGTTTAGGCAACAAAAGCACATGTTTAGGTTAAAGCAACAACAACACGTGATTAGGTTTAGGCGACAAAACACGTGGTTAGATTTAAGCAACAAAAACATGTGGTTCGGATTAGGCGACAACAACACGTGATTAGGTTTAGGCAACAAAAACATGTGGTTAGGTTTAGGTGACAAAAGCATGTGACTGGGTTCCTGACAAAAGAACAAGGTTTGGCTTAAGAATTTTACAGGACGTGAAAGTCCTGGGTGAAAGTTCGTGTTTTTTGGACCCATCCACCACCACTCCTACCCTCCCTACTCAGATTTTCGCCGCCGTAACTTTCGTTCTTATCCTGCCGCGTTTCCCCTTGACACTGCTGAGCGCGGTTAAACTATATCAACAACTAGCCAAGTATCATGCCGACGTTAAAGCACAGCTTTTTCGTCAGTGTCTGATGCTGCAAGTCACTGCCCAAGCACCAGATTTTGACAACTTCAGAGTGAGATTGGGTTGTTTTAACAGAGATTTTGTTGTACGGCTGCTCCAAAGTCTCTTCTTTGGGGTGCTTTTGCATTTCTCTCATTTTTCTTTTTCTTCAGTGTAGTTTTAGAAAGCATGCTGGCATTACAGAAGCAAAGGAGGCGTGACTGGTGTGTCATCTAATACAACGGCATCTGCATCTAGTTTGACATACAACATATGCTTCAGCAGTGCTTTCTAAACAATAACAATGGCATTAATATGGCAATAACAATCATTTACTGTCTCTGCTATATGGCTGCATATCTCATCCTCTGCTCGGAGGATAAGAAGCTCCTGGAACTTATTGTTTTCTCAATTTGCAGGCATTTTGTGGCCACTGTTCTTCTTTGAGTTAGCTGCTAACTGCCTCTAGCTGCCTTTTAAATCTCCAGTGGTGGGTTGCACACATAACATGTTGTCAAAACACCACACTTATCCTGCCCATGGTCTCATCCCTTTTATACAGTGAATCAGTGCTGTTACTACCTTTCTTGTCTGCTTAACAGCAAAACAAGTCTGTCCATCACTTTGCAGTTTTAATTATTTTATACAGAATGGCAAGGCGCCATAACAGCACAATATTTCCGCCTTGAACAGGGAATAAAAAGGGGCTTTTGTAGTGGTTTTGTCTCTTTTGTTGTTGTATGTGTGTTTTTTGTTCATTAATCATCTCTTTAAGATCATTTTGAATATCTTTATGGCTGTTTTGTGTCTTTGAGGTCATCTTGTGTATCCTTGTAGTTGTTTTGTTCATCCTTGCAGTCATTTTGTGTCTTTTTTGGTTATTGTGTGTCTTTTGTAGTTGTTTCGCATGTTGTTACAGTTTCTTTGCATCACTTTGTATTCTTTTTGTGTTTCTTTGTGGCCATTTTGAGTCTCCTCTTGGTTGGTAGATATTAATTAGAGTGACATTTTGCAATTGAAGGTGGCTCTCTGACACTCTGGGCTCCTGGGCCTGTGCCTGCTAGGACCATTCAGTAATCCATCCATGTTTATGACAGTAATATTTATGACACAGCTGGGTGTTTCATTGGATAGCATTACATTTTTAATGATATTTATATTGATTTGTCCAGCATCTCAGGTTGGAATATATATGCAGTCTATGATTCATGATTCATTATTGCTTGGTGCAGGTGGAGGCTCATTTGGTGAATTGGAAGAACTTGCATCATTAAGATATTCATGAACTTGGTTAGTTTAAAATTTATGCTCACCATAATCTTGGGTGCTATTTTTCCTGAGGTTTTGGGATACAATGTACAATACTTAAGGACAGGTAAGTAGCCATTCAGCGGCCTGCTAATGCTGAGTAAAAACACTGAAACTCCCCTGTTTAAATTGCAAAGTAGCCTCCAACTAAAGTGCATCTATCAGCTATGCAGACTGCATGAGCTAAACTTTTGGGTGTCCATTAAATAAGGAACAGTATTGATCAAGCCCAGACTGATGCGCTGGTAGACAGATTTAATCAGATACTGAGAAACATGACCTGTAACTGTGATCAGTAGAGAGGCCCTGACAATCTAAAACAAATGGATTAGTAATGATACATCTTTAAAGAGAAACAAACTGGCAGCTGACCTCCATGAGTTTAACTTGTCTATCTTGCAGCAGTGATGTATATGTGTACTCCTGAGTGTGGCTACAAGTGCAACAGAGTGCACTGCTCACAGTGATTTTAGAAGGGAACCAGACTTGATATTTACACCAGAGAGACCATACAACTGCTTTTAGACCTAATGTTATGTTACACTTTCCAAACGTAAGTGCTATATCGTAGGCAACTGGACTTGAGTTTCTTGAAGACGTTTCACCTCTCATCCAAGAGGCTTCTTCAGTTCTAACGGACTGGTGCAGAGTCTCAGGCTTTAAACTCTGTGTAGGTGTGAATCCTTACAGAGTTGTTGAGGTTACATGTGAGCTCTGAGTTTCAGAATCGTTAAGGTCCAGACCAGGTCCAGGTCCAGGTTTGAAAGAGACGTGAAAGAAGCCATCTACGTCAAACTGGAACAACCATGGTTTACGACACCACTTATCACCCACCTACAATCCAGTCTTGACACACATCACACAAGATGTTCGGGTGGGTCAACGACTCACATGTGACCTTAACCACTCTGAAACTCAGAGCTCACGTGCGACCTCAACGACATCATTAAGCGTTCACACCCACACAGGATTTAAAGCCTGCCATTCTGCACCAGTCATTTCAAGAAACTCAAGCAAGTCCTGTTGCCTACGATATAGCACTTGTGATTACCATGACCTGGATGACTGAGAATCTTCATAATTTTTAATGTCAAAAATAATCCCAACATATTAGTCAATTATTTATTTATCTATTTATCTTTTATAAGTTTTTGCAAAAAGGGAGAAAGAAGGATTTTTCCTCTCAGTGGTTTGAGTGGTGTGTCTCAACCATCATGAAACCAGAAGGTATGAAATATAAATTTAGGTTTCTAATTCTCTAAAAGTCGTCAAAAACTGCTGCTGGGTCAGTGATTTCCACATCAGACACTGACGCAAAAAAGCACCTTTCAAAGGCATGATATCTCAGCGTAAGTTTATAATGCCTCTGAATGGTATCAGTTGGAAACCATGCCGGTGACAATGTAATATAAGGAGCTGAAAAGTCCCTAAGGCCGGTGGGAAGGGAGATGGATGGGTCCATGTGTCCAACAAACTCTGGACTTTCACCTGGGAGTCTGTTTTTTCTAAATCTAATCATGTGCTGTTGTTGCCCAAACCAGAACACAGACTTTTGTTGCCCAAGGAAATGAAGTCCGTTTTACAGATGTTTTAAGTTTATTTTGAAAATGACTGTTTGCATCTAATGAGCAGAAACTGTGCACAAAACAAACAACGAACAAACAAAAAGCACTTTAAGTTCAAGGCAACTTAACAGCTGCTGAAAATCTTGCTTTTCTTGACCTCTCCTTGCTGAATGTGCAGACTGCAGGACAAAGTGGCCAGAATCTGATTAATTTTGCTCAGATGCGACTGTTTTTGTTAACAGTATTATGAACAGCAGAAATCACATAAAATAAAACGTTGACTTCAGTGGCCTCCATGTTTACCTCCGTACAACAGCGTGCTGCATGTCTTTGTTATTGCACTTGTGGGTCAGTTAATGACCATGACCAGCGGAATCCAATATTGGCCACATTTTAAAAATAATATGAATAACAAACAAAAAAAACAGGTAGCAATAAATCCAAATTGAGCACTAACAGCCAAAATAAATTGTCAGGTAGGCGGGGCAGAGCAGGGTTTTTTTAACCTGCTACACAGACTCCGTCTTTGTAGCATGTGGTTGTTGCCAGTTTGCTGTGTGTGAATTGAGTTTTGCTAAGTGATAATGTAGTTTGGAAGAATAGAAGCTATATTAACTGATACTGAATTAATTAACTGAATTGTTTTAAGAACAGGATGCCCTGATTTGATTGATTCAAGTTTACTGGCTGCTTTGCATTGCCTCTGGTACAATAAGGTATTAATTTTTATCCCTTTTAAATTGTACTTGTTTTTTATACAGGCCTGCGTAGTTTTTGCCTGTTGCAGGATTGAAGAGTCACGCAAAGAGAAAAAATATAGTCCAGTTGCGTAAAAATAGATAAGAGCCGCATGATGCCTGCACAGGTAACCATGGTCAGTGTAGCAGTATCAGTTGATTATTACTGACACGCTTTGCTGCAGGCATGCTATGCAGACATGTCGCACTACATCTCTGTCCCATGTCTTTCAGACATAATGCTTGCAGTGTGAATGTAGCTTATGTGTGCTCCACGATGCGTCAGTTCTATGTGACATCACTGTTGGGTGTGGTTAGCAGTGCAACAGACTGGAAAGTCTGACGAGGGGTGAGGGTATACACTGTTTTTCATTCTGGTAATAAGTTCCTCTTTGAGGCTACAACTATGTTGTCTTTGACGTACTGCTAACAGACATTACACCGTGACGTGGACAACCTAACATTCATAAGCTTGATTTGTACATTTATTCATGAAATGAACAGAAATCAGAGAAGGACGGCTCTGTGAGAATTTGCCTCCAATGAAAGGAACCTTGACATCAGGGGCCTAAGGTGAGATAAGTTACACAGTGTGATGACATGCTTGAATCACTTCCTACAACCTCTAAGCTGCATTCTCTGTCATTGGTTCGGATGCATCTTGTTAACCGACTAAAAGCACTGAGGGAATCTTTCTGTCTCTGATCCGTGACAGTGAGAGATGAGTTAGGGCTCGAGCTTTAAAAACCTTCAGTACTGTAAGCCCTGTATACTATAACAGTGGGTATATGATCTTACATTATCAAACAACCCCTAGTGGTATTGAGCATGTAAAAGTTGTATCACCTTCCAGCCTTAATGCAAATCCATGGAAACTGTAGTGAACATATGCTGGAGAGGAGAGTAATACAGTCATCGAGCAGCACCTGGTGCATCCCCATCATGCTGGAGCTAGATAATGGCGCTCACTGGCTCTGTCTGTATGTCAGGATGACACTGCCCAGCCCCACTGTCAGGTCAATGGCAATTTTATTTATAGAGCACATTTCAGTGAACTCAAAATGCTTTACATTGAAAGAAAATAGATTAAAGACAATATGAGGACATAAGCAGCATTAACATGTAAGAATACGATATGAGCATTAGTCATCAACACCAACGTGACAATATACACACAAAAACATCAACACAATCAAGACACACGTGCAAACTGACCTATCACTAACAAAAACTGACCACTCAAACTGAAGACAAAGAGAAACAGTATAGTCTGTAAATAGTCTGTCAATATAAATACTTAAGCAATTAACCAAAACACCAACAATCTAATATAGTCCAGAGAAATACACATAATCTCTACAGTATACGTCCAGTCCCCTCCTCTCCTCCAGGATGTGGCAGGCACTCAGTACATTCTGATTGGCCACTTCCTGTATTTACAGGCACATATTTATAGGACCCATCTTTTGCCCCAGCCTGCCAAGATTTTCCTCCAGCAGCAGCACCCTCGGCACTAGAAACTCAAAGACATAGAAATTAGAGCAACTAAAGGCAAATTAAAGTGTGACTGCACAGAAGTTAACTAAATGTGACAAATAGAAACTAATGCGCTGCCAACAACACTAAATAAACTATGAGTATGATGAATGAAACAAAAGCCATGCATCATTATTTATCTGTTTGCTGATGTGTGTACAATATGCATGAGGTCGAAACATCAGCAAACTCAATGGGGAGAAAATTAGTGTGAACAGCAAAGCAATATAAGGCGTGTGTAGGAAGGTTACAGACATTTAAATCATCTGTGCGACAGCAGGTCAGGCCATTGCATTTCCCAACCTTAACCAAGGAGATATTTTAGTTATTTCATTATGAACAAGGAATTTTCCTTACAGGTAGTTTTTGTGCCTGAATATAATCAAACCACAACTGTAGCATTGATTGGAAAACTGTTTTACGTTTTTTTGTTTTTCTAATAGTAGTTTGTGATCATTTTGAAAGGCACTTCAAGGCATATTCCACTCTGTTTTTCTCACATGCCTCACATGCAGTGAACAAACAATCCAAAAACTGAGAAACTTCTCAATGAATTGAAGTAAAAACAGTGAAAATATATCAAAACATCCATTTACAAATTCTTACACAAGTCGTGCAGTATAATACAAATCTTGTTTATATGAATTTGGGAACTTCACAAAAGGTGTAACTTATGCTCTCTTCAAAGCCAGACTCCTGGTTCAATCCCAGGTGGGAGCCCCTCTGTGCAGAGTTTGCATGTGCTCCCTGTGTCAACGTGGGTTTTCTCCAGGTACTCCGGTTTCCTCTCACAGTCCAAAGACATGCAGGTTAATTGGTGACTCTAAATTGTCTGTAGGTGTGAATGTGAGTGTGAATGGTTGTCTGTCTCTATGTGTCAGCCCTGTGATAGTCCTCAACAGATTCATAAAATCATAGAATTGTAAAACTATAAAATGTAAAAATCAAGTAAGATTTTAAAAGAGTTGCAGCAGCGCAAAGCGTAAAAAGAAAGAGTTTCAGAATGGAGGACCTCAGGAGGTCAGAGCAAATTAAAGGCTAAAGTGAACTGATACATTTTTATCTTTCTTCTAAAAAATATTTAGCGAGCTAGCTTCCCTGATATCTATTGATAGTGTGTTCCAAATCTTTGAGGCGTAATTGACAAAGGCTGCATCCCCGATCTTCTTCCTGCTGTTGGTGGGAACCTCCAACAAACCAGCAGTAGATAATGTCAGGCAAACAGTTAACAAGGAAGTTAGCAATGTAGCTTGGTCCTAGCCCATTTAGGGCTTTGTATAAAAGGAGGAGGAGCTTAAAATCAATTCTAAATGTAACAGGAAGTCAGTGCAGAGCAGCTCAGACTGGCCTGATGTGCTCTCTCCTCTGGTATCTGGTTAATATCTGAGCTGCAGGGTTTTGAATGAGCTGAAGTCACCCAGTGGTGTTTTTTGAGAGGCCAGTAAAAATGCTTGAAATAAAGGCATGAATCAATTTCTTGGCATCTTTTTCATTAAGAAATGGTCATACCTTAGCTTTGTTTCTGAGGTGACAAAATTATGATTTCGTCACCTTGTTAATGTGGGACTTGAAGCTCACACCAAGGATCACACAAAGTGAATGTCACATAGGTTGAATAATTGATATACAAATGGTCTTTTCTTCCTGTTGATGGGGGTGTAACCACGTGAGACACACAAAAGGACAATTGAGAGGTTTAAAGTAACTTTCTGTGAGCGGGCACTGTACACTGCATACCTGACCTTTTGTTTCCAGACAGATGGAGTGACATCTGGGATGTTTTGGTGCAGGAGGCGTCAGAGCCGACAGCCAGAAGGACGCTCCAGGAGCAGATCATGGCAGAGAAGGAATGTTTCATGATATTTAGTATTATCGCCTGTTCTGCTTCGCACTGCATGAGGGACACCAGTGTCACTCTGTGGTTTACGAGTTTACAACCCTTTAAAATTCATGGTGAGTCGTGTGAGAATAACTGACTGACTTGGTCCCTCGCTCTTCATGGTGGAGCGGTGAGGTGGTCCTCCAACATACAGTGTCAAGCCAAAAGCAGGACTCATACATCTCCACTGAGGTGTGTCAGCGGTTCGGCTTACATGCCTCCAGCGGCATACGAATTGATTTACAGCCTGATGATTGTCGTGGCACCACCACAGCACAGATGTGTCATTTATTATCAGGCTCTGACATGCATTCTTTATATAACCAAAGTAATTGTATTTACAAGGGAAGAAAAAGGAGACAGAAGTGATGTACAAGAAGAAAGACAAACATGACAGCGCATATCATAAAGCCGCTTTGTCAGTGGTTGCAGACGACTTTTTTTTTTTTTTTTTTTTTGCATGAAAAACAAAAGGATGAAAAAACAGTGGATGTTTTTTTGTTTTGCATTCGCTGAATAAAGGAAGAAATCAGAACAATACAGCTGGTGCAGCTGCTGGTTTAGCAGATACAGTCCACTACACAAATGTTAGGCTTGAGGTGTAAATGGCTAAAATATTTTCTGCATCTACAGGAAAGACATTGTCAATTCTAACCTTTATACTAAGTATTAAACCAAGCTTTTGTCATTGTGTGTGGCCAGATATATATATATAAGCCACGTTGGCCCTCTCACAGTCACGTCTCAGTCTTGTGAAATAGAAGATGGGAGTCCAAAAAATAGCCACTGACTTGTCATTTAAGTAAAACAGTTTTCCACCAGAGTTAACCATGTTTTGTTAGCTTTTACCAGCCCAGATGAATGTCATATTTTCTTACATTCCATGCCCTTCTTTAAGTTTCTGTTTGAAACTGAGCTATGTAACTAACTTTGGATATTTAGTAGAGCTGATGGGCTACAGCTGTGATAACACAAACATTAAGTGTTGGTGTTATCACAGCTGGAACTAAATGTCCAATGCAGGGACCAAATGAATGAAAAAAAAGACTCAATGGATGGTGCTATTACCTTTTCTTTTGGAAACTGGAGGATAAAACTGCACAACGATACACATTTAATGCCTGATTTTGCTATAGTGGAATATGTTGTGGCGGAAAAAAGTAACTTATATAACTGGTTAATTGGGAATCAATTCAAGGCTGACTGTCAGGGCTTTTTCTCAAACTGCATACATGCCCCTACTTGAGTGCCTTCAAGGCATCTGGAGCTTAAACAAATTAGATTTTTAGCACTTAGTTTTTCTCCATTTTCTTCATGAATTGTTTTATTGCTGGAGCTTTACATGAGACGGTGCAGTCTAGGAGTTAAGCTCAAACTTAAAGGTGAATTCAAAGGGGATTTTAATCTATATAGGTTTCAGTTAGCTGCTCCTGGTGTCCCCATGTCAAAGTTGAGAGTCCTCTGCCCTGTCCCTGCTGGTCTCACCCTATTAGCCTTGCTGCTTTTAACTGACCCTTCTCATCCAGCTCTGCACCCCATCACACTGTCCCCCTGCTGTTTGCTCTCCTTTCATCCTCTCATGGCGGATGTGTTCTTCTCCCTCGCAGCCCCGAAAGCCTACATTTTCCTGGTGAGGAGGCACTTTATTTGAAACTTAAATATCAAAGGCTTTGTGAGCTGTCATACGAAAACCAATATTTTTTTTTTCTCGAGCTGCTTTGCTTCAGAGCTTTGGAACAGGTCCCTACTTTATCATTCTGTGAAAGTGTTGTTTCCTAGAGTAATATGTCATCAATTTAAAATGAGCCACCAGCAAACTACTGTTAGTTAATCTTTCTCACAGAAAAGTACCCGAGCATATAGAGATCTATTCATCCAGTGACGTGCTGCTTCCTCTCAGTTTCAAGGTCATGCAATTGCTCAGTGGTATTTAAGAAAGGTATGTGAAGATTGAGTACAGATGACTAATTATTTCAGTGATAACTTGAATATCGTCTCAAGTTGTTTCTTCTGTGTCCGTCCCCTTAGAGACACAAGATAGGTGCTTTATGGTGGGGTGGGTTAAAGTTTAATGACCTGGTGATAGTTACATATTGAGAATCACAGTAAGCCTATTAGCTATCAGCTGCTGCAGATCTGGGCAGACACACACAGTGAGCAGGCTGTCGCCGAGAGAAACCAAGGTAAGATAGAAACTTGTTTTACATCTCTGGGAAGGTTTATCTCAAACATCCAGGTGGTACAATGTTGAATCCAAAGCCAAGACTAGGATTCAAATTTCTCCTCATGGTGTCTCTAACCTCACAAACATCCTTTTATCCTTTAATTGGTAAAGTTACTTTGTACTTAAAGATGTGAAGGCAGGCGACAATTTATATAAATGGTGTGTGTGCTGTAATGTTCAACAGTAGCGCTTATGCTGTGTGACTAAATCAATTCACGTGCCTGTTACATAATCTGGTTTCATTCCTCTGACAGACCAAAGAATCTGCATGACAGTAGGCTTTAGGGGTTTGGAGCAAATGGGGGGAATGTTTTAAGCTAAAATACTCTTGGCTTTTTTTCTATTTGTCTTATTGGCTGCTAAAAGCAGAGCCAGGAGGATTCACTGCCTCACAGTCAGATCATCTCAGACATACAAACCTTCTCAGTGCATGATTCAGACAACTTTGGTTTAGCACAATTATTCAGAGGTTTATATGCCAGCAGAACCAAATCCTTCTGTTGTCTGAGCTGACTGCATTATTTTAGATGTATGTTTCAACATAGCAGGGTTTAAAGTTAATGTTTTTTCCTGGGACAAGCAAGAAGTTTACTTGCCTGAAGTTAATTTTCACTTGCCCCTATACAAATTGTTTTATTTATTAGCGGTAATCAAATAACAGAAAAGCCAAAAGTTTTTCAGAAACTTGATGTACATTTAAAAAATGAACCCTGTTTTACCCGCCTTGCTCTTAAACTATCAGCACACTGCCAGCGGTACCCAACTAAACTCCTGTTTCCAGAGTAATTGAAATGCTTATGTGCAAGGGCATATGTTTTATATTCAGTATTTGGGGAGAAAATATGAATTGGCAGGTATGGGAGTCCTCTGCAAGAAAAGACTTAATTTTCTGCATCTTGGTGAATTTTTATGCACCGATTCTGCGTTCTCTGTATCAATTTATGGTGTACATGTTCCTTAAGAGGGACGTCCCATTTGTTCATTCATAAAACAGGTGCAATACAAGTACAGTCCACCAGACATAATGAAGATGTGAAATGGGACACCCTGATAAGCTATCTGAAGCTTGTGATCAAAGGCCCAGACACAGAGCAGATAGTAAATATGAATTTACAATATATGTTTACCAACACGTTAAAAAAGTGCATGTATCATACAGTAACATTGACAACATTTGGTTTAATAGGTCAGATACAACAGAGACATGCGGCAAGTGGAAATAACAGTACAATTTAAATGGTTTCAGAGTAGAGAGACTCCAGCTGGTTCAGGTATTTAAGCTTTGTCATATTTTGGTAGTAACTGCTGCCATTGTCATGATCCTGGGTTGTTTGGACTTTGTTTTGGAGTTTTCTCTTTGTGTTCCTTGTTTCATGTGGTTCATTCGTGTTTAATCAGCTTCCTGTTTTATTCTGTAGATTCTCTCGCTAGAATCTCGTCAGTGTTCATTGTTCAGGAGGTTTTTACCATGAGCTGAATTATTCGCAAATGTCTCTTCCTCTCCAAAACAAACTGATCAGGTGATTAAAACTTGTAAAAACACTGAATAAAGCAGTTTCATGTTACAAATAAATGTATCTGTAACAGTGTTTGACATTTCGGAGACAGGCGGCTCACCCAACGCATGCTCCCTCTAATTTCCCTATTAACTTCATGTGTGCTCACCTTTTCCTGATCCAGACGTTCAGGAGGTTTTTATCAGGAGCTGAATTATCCAAAGAGGTCTCTTCAACTACCACTAAATAAACTGGTTTTACGTTACAAATCAGTGTAACTCGGACACTGCAGATGGGCCTCTATCTACAATGGCTGATGCAAAAATGTGCATTGCCCTATATGAAGCCAGTGTCTGGTTTGTCTGTTCTGGACTACTGAAAGAACATGGTGATCTCCATAAACAAGGACACCATCCCTATGTAGATATAAATGGCTCATTCTAAGAAAACAAAATGTGATTATACATCAAAGAAAATACTTTTGTTATATTCCATTTCTGCCAATATATCTCTCAAAATCTTACACACTGGACCATCAATTCTTTTTATCACATGCCTGATAAGGCAAGTGAGTTGCTAGATTTACTAGCCCAATGTGGCCTTGGGTGTACTACCAAACAGGCCTACAAAGCCCAGGCTCAGGGGCCCAAGGGGTCAGACAGCCTCTAAGACAGAACCTCTTCCTGAAGTTGCTGTCAATAACTTTGCCTTTCTTGACAAAGGGCTTAGTCATTCATGTCAGTAAAAGAGTCCCTCCTAAAAAAGTACTAAAAAAGAACAACTGAAGGAAGAGCTTAAACATTCACTTTGAAGATGTCACAAGAAAGAAACCATCATGACACATTTTAAGTGAGTGTTCCTATCCCCTCAGTTTATATGTAGGACTTTAGACCTTTTATGTGTTTGGCTCAGGGGCCCATTGTGTCATGACCCACCTCTGGACAAGGTGTCTACTCGCCCTGGACAATCCCTGTTGTTGAGACCTGCATAGGTATTTATTTGATGGACAGTTGCAGGCTAGTTAACCACATACATTCAGTGTGACAGAGTAGCACAGTATTTTCATCCACTTAATCAACCTTCATTTAAACATTCTGGCAATGTCATTTAAAAAGAAGCTCAGTATGATGTTTGACACGAAGAAGCCTCAAGCCCTCTGTGTCAGACTGTATTAAACTTCTTACTGTAGTGTTTCCACTGTAGCCTGATAAGCAGTGAGGTATTAACGATGTCAGTAGAGGTGTAGTGGATTTGTTTACAACCAGGAAGTTAAACAGTTTAAAGTGAGTTTAGGGTTATATTGCTGCCATTAGAGCCTCCATATAATTTGACCTGTTGCCCACAGATCAGCTTAGCTGGGTTAATTCTTAGCTAACAGTTTTACTTTTAGTCTTATTTGATGTGGATATGTCAGAGAGAGATATGCAGGTGCTGATTGGTGTTAAATCCTTTGGTTGAAGTTTGGCAGCTTGGTGCTTGAGTTGTCTTCAAATTAATCAAGCAGCCTGTGTTTGTACTGACATGACAGTGCATTACCTAGACAAAACATTATGATGAACACCATCATGTTTGTGCTGTCTATTTTATCACAGCTCAGTGACTTCTACATTTGCTCAAGGGCAACTCCACGGATTTTACACATCGTCTGTTTACATGTCTGAGAGGGAGTACTACTGCATCTGTGAAAAACTTTGTTAAAAGCCTTTTGTTGCTCCACGGGGAGGTGCGCAAAATCTTAAAATTGCCTCAAGTGATGTCACCTGAGTCACAGAATTGGTTGGTGAAGACAACAAGTTTGACAGTGGTGTGGGGTTATCAAGAAATTGGTTTCTCAGAGCTCTGTAGCTTTGCTTGAGGATTATGGCTCAAGGCTACATTTCAATCAGGAGAGACAGGTGAATGTGGTAAAGATAATTGTTTACTACAGATTACAGGTGTACAGATTAACAGATGATATGTGATGATTACGTTTTAACAGAAAGACTTTGGCACTTGGACGCTACAGGGAGAATGTTTAATCTCATCTGCACTGGGCAGCAGCAAAATAAATCACACCATGCAGTCCAGACACTGGTGGCAGCGGCTGATGACTCTGATGACACTGATGAGCACTGATGAAGCTGATAAATCTGGGGGTGCGCACAACAGCAGCATGAACAATCATATTTAAAGAGTCAGCAGCGAGATGATGGGCAAACAATGAAGGTGTGTTGGCCAAAGACTATAAATAATGGACGTTGCTACTGTGACATCACCCATTGGTTTGAGGACTGCCATTTTGAAGCCTCAAGCTCGGCATTTCAGCCATTGCCATCTTAGTTTTTTCGGAGTCAGAAGTGACCATATTTAGAAGAGAGGTTGGAGCTGTTGAGGAGTGAGAGGTGGCTGGGTGTCATAGACTGTGGTGACACCTCACAGACAGCCTGTCACTCAGATGGCCCCATCCTTAAATATGCCTACTTTTAAGTCTTTATAAAATGTAAATGGATGGTTTATAAAACAATTCACCCCGTACACTTGTCATAAATATTGAAATTAGCTACAGAGACCAAAACTGTTTTTTGTACCAGGCTGTAAAGTTGTTTATTTCTGCTGTACAGTCGGGCATGTTAACATTGGAGTCTATGGGGATTCACTCTGTTCTGGAGCCAACCCCCAGTGGCCATTTAGGGAACAGCAGTTTGTGGCACTTCAGCCTCGGAGGTTGCCTTTTGGTGTCGGCATGTTATTAGTTAAATGTAATAAGCTGACAGAACAGCTGATATCTCAATTAAAAGCGCCAGACATTGATGGCATTGAATTTTGAGTGGGCAAGTGTTTCAAAGCAGGTGGCAGTAAGGCTCATTTGGTATATCTCCACCATCTTTTCAGTTGCCATTTTCTTCTGCAGTAAAGACAAGCAGTGAGCCGTGACTATGCATAAGCCAGTGATTCCCTAACTAACTTCTGACGCACTTGGACTATTGACCATTGTAGTTACTTAGTTATACATTTAACATTACTCACCTGTTGGTACATGCTGTAACACAACAAACAGATGCAACTCCATGGTAATAAGCTGATGTTAGGCTTCCGTGCTGCTGGGAATCAGAGTTTAAAAATCACTCTGGTCGAACATCCAGTAATGATGATGAAAATAATAGGGGATAGAGGATTAACTGTCCTCATTGTTGTGACTGTGAAGACATCCGGATGTTTTGCTTGTAAAAATGATTCCTGGTTTTAATTTATATATACGCATAAACTTCACATTAACTGAACAAATGCATGAAAATATTTGACATAAGTGGCACCTAGTTGTGAACAAGCTGTTTTTTCCACATAAATACTCTGTAGGTTTTGTGTATTAGTACTGTTATATCAAGTTCCAGCTAAATTGGAGTCATTAATATGTATAATCTTTTCATGTAATAAATGTTTCAACACATAGGTTTCAAAGATTAAACCTTAAAATGAGGATTGAGGTATCATATTGCTTGAAATTTATGGATATTTATTGATTCTGCAGATAATTATGTATCATCTATGTGTGTTTTGGGTTTGCTTGCTTCCTTTTTTTATAAAGCACAGCTATTTTCAGCTGCATTTTCATTTTAAATGTAAACATTTAAATTCAAACAAATAATGTTTTTTCTCTTGACAGGCATTAAATAGAGCATTTATTGTCGCTCAGCTGTAAAAAAAAAAATGGCAAAGAAGACAATAATTGTGGCGCTGGCGATGCTGCTGTTGGCAGCCGCCGCCACATTCGTGGGTGTCTTCTTTGGCGTCGGAAAAATGAAGCGACCAAGTGAGCAGGTGTTCTTGAAGGCAGCTGTGGCAGCAGATGCTGGGCCGTGTTCAGAGGTCGGCAGGTGAGAGCTTACACACTGAAACATCCTCCAGGACAGACACATTGCTCTGCTGTTGACAGACTCATATGCATGAACATAGAAGCATGAAGATTGCTTGCACATACAGCCATATCGATGCAAATCCCTGTGAACCTGCTTTATTCTTTGCCAATATGGGGTCTTAAGTCTTAAGTGTAAAAACTAATCCTCCACCCCTTCCCTCCTTGTGTGTGTTTTAATTAATTTTACCACAGAGACATACTAAAAAAGGGGGGGTCTGCAGTAGATGCCTCTATAGCTGCTTTACTGTGTGTTGGACTTGTGAACGCTCACAGTATGGGCATCGGAGGAGGAGTTTTCTTCACTATCTACAACGCCACAACTGGTACACCTTCAGTCTCAGATATGTTTCTACCACAAAGTCTTCTGTTGTTTATGTTCCCACTGATGAAACAAACTCATACAACTTCCTAATTATCTGGTTCCTAAATGCATTTCCACACAGGGGAGGTTGAGACCATTGATGCCAGGGAGACAGCACCACACAACGCAACAGAAAACATGTTTGGGAACAGTACAGATTTATCCCAGAAAGGTAATGTTTAACCAGTGCTATCAGACATGGAAATGAGCTGATGGAAATTAAAGCTAACGTTATCACGAAAGAGGATGACCTTGTGCTAGTGACGACAAAAGAGAGTGTGTAAATTCTCTGAGAGCTTGATAGACTCTAGAAAAAGAGTATACCAGTGCCCTAGAATAATGTCTAATAACTTATGAGGCAATAATCTAAGTCTTTGTTTCCTTTGCTTCCATGGTTGGTAGGAGGGTTGTCTATTGCTGTACCAGGGGAGATTCGTGGTTATGAAATGGCATACAAACGACATGGCAAACTACCTTGGAAGGACTTGTTCCAACCGAGCATTGAGCTTGCAGAAACAGGTTTTCCTTTGGGCAGGGCACTTGCCATCGCTCTGTCCAGGCACAAAACTACCATCATTGCTGACACAGCGCTATGGTGAGAAGCATTGACCTAAGATGATAAAACTCACTTAAAGCAAGCTTTGCTAGCATCTTAAATTATTTTTTTCTCTATTTCAGTGAAGTGTTTTGTGGACAAAAAGATGACGTCCTTAAAGAAAACGACACCATCAAATTTACCAAGCTTGCAAAAACCTACAGGAAAATAGCAGAAGAGGGTCCTGATGCTTTCTACCAAGGAGAACTGGCTCAGAACCTTGTGAATGATATTCAGGCAGCAGGTAATATTTATCAGCTGCAACGGCATGGCTGGTATTGTTTGTGAGTCTGTGCGTGTGTCTGGTCATCGTTTCATCATCATTTTCGGATAAATGTATCCTAGTTTCAATCAATCATGGCGGTCTGGTCAAGGGTATATGGAATAAATCCATTGCTGTTTCACTCCCCATTCATCATATATTGATGCTTAGTCAGTGGCCCTCAGGGTCAGATACTGACGTACTGAGGCACCCTTTAGTGACGATATGAGACACACTAGGTGTTTGCATTTTTTGCTGTAGTATAAAGAGAAAGAAAGTCTGCATAGGGAGGGCTGGAGGTGAGGTGTATGGATTAAGCAAACTTTCACCTGGAAAGCGCTGTTCGTTTCACATATGAAACTGATTGTTTAATGTGTAAAATAGTACGCTAGTCACATGTGTCACGTGTTACATTACCATAGCTATCAAGTGACATATTTTAAGCCAAACCATGGTGTTTTTTTTCTGAACCTAACCACGTATTTTTGTTGCTTAAACCCATACCTTCATCACACCATGACCTCCAGCATGCACTGGAATGGTTTGCAGCCGAGTGTGAAGCTGTTGGGATGAGAGTCAGCACCTCTAAATCTGAGGCCATGGTTCTCTGCCGGAGAACGGTGGATAGCCCCTTCCAGGTTGGGAGAGAGTTACCACTCCAAGCAAGGGAGTTCAAGTATCTGTTCATGAGTGAGGGTAGAATGGAGCATGAGATGGATTAGAGGTTTGGCATGGTACCTGAAGTAGCTAATATGGGTGCTGCGCCGGACTGTCCTGATGAAGAGGGAGCTGAACCTGACTGGTCCATCTTCATCCCAACCCTCACCTTTGGTCATGAGCTCTGTGTAGTGACTGAAAGAAGGAAGTCGCGGATACAAGAGTTAGAAATGTGTTTCCTCTAAAGGGTGGTGTAAAGTAGGAGTAGAGCCGCTGCTCCTTCGCATCGAAAGGGGTCAGGTGAGGTGACTGGGGCATCTGATCAGGATGCCTCCTGGGTGCCTTCTGTTGGAGGTGTTTCGGGCACGTCCCACTGGTAGGAAGCCCTGGGGCAGACCCAGAAGACACTGGAGGGATTATATATCTCATCTGGCCTTGGAACGCCTCAGGATCCCCCAGCAGGAGCTGGAAGGCGTTGCTGGAGAGAGGGGCGTCTGGAGCACATTGCTCAGCATGCTGCCTCTGCAACCCAGCTTCGGATAAGCAGTTGAATATGGATGGATGGATGGAACTTAAACCTGAACTTTAGTTTTTACCTCTGCTCTTAATTTACTTTTAAAAGAGACTGTAAACATTTAACAAGCATAAACTCTACATACGTATATTGACACGCTGTCCCTGAGTGTATAAAACTGACACTGGATGGGGACTAGAGCATTATAGTTTGACCCATAGGGCCACTGACCAGGCGTCAGTATTTGCATGCTGGGAGTGAGAATGTGTTGATAAATCTGGCACAGTTCACCTGTTTCACCAAACTCCTCATGTCATGTGCTCCACTGCATCATACACACTGATATTGCATTGTGGCTGATGTGGTTACATCACAGGACAGTCTCCAGTTTCATATTTGTTGTACTAAAAGCCCTTCAATGTCTGTATAACCAAATTGTCTGAAGTCACATCATAGTGCTTGTTGAAAAGCTCATTTTCTTTGTTAGATGAAATAGTCCACTACAAATAGTAGCAATAGCAAGTTTCCACTTTTGTCATTAACAGTAAAAAAGATACAAAATTTTGTAATCTTTTTAGTTTATTTTACAATCCAAACAGCTATTTCTGCAGATTAGATCATGTTTCTGTAGCCACGAAGCACATTAATCTCTTACACAGGGACTTTATCATCATATCATTATTGCAACTTCTGTGATCATTTTAGTCATTTGCTAAATAGACTTAAGGACATATAATAAAAATACACAAACACCCACCTCTCTCTGCAAAGCTAATTTGTATGTTAAGGAGGATTTGTATTTCCAGTTCTGTCCAAGTGTGCATTCACAGTGTGTGTCAATCCGTGTTTAGGCGGTATCATCACAATGGAGGATCTGAAGGATTATGGGGCTGTCTTGGATGAGAACCCTTTAAGGGTGAACGTGGGGGAGTACACCATGGCTGTTCCCAATGCCCCCGCTAGCGGCCCTGTGCTCTCGCTGATATTAAACATCTTGAATGGTAAGCCTTGATGCTTTGTCCAAAACCATCCCGAGTGGGAGTGCTTCAATGTGAGCTGCATTCACTTTGCCAGTCACTCTCTGAGACTCTGCTGTGAGCAGCATGTTGATCTACTGTACAGCAAATCTACTCTTAAAATAAAACAAAAAGGTTTGTTGACTTCAAGTTATCTAAGAATATCATGAACTACTTTCTGGCTCTGTGTTTTACAAAGTACTTACAAGCAGTACTTTTAAAATATCATATAGCATATAACTGCATCCCTTCCCTTAGATACATATGACTTCTCCTAAAGAACCAAAGGCAGAAGATGTGTGACATTGCTATAGCACCACACAGCCTCCCGTGTAACAGTCAATGTTGCCGTTTTTAACCACGACCACAATACATCCACAACCCTAACCAAGTAGTTTTTCGGCTGTAGGAATAGCAACAGACCAAAATATCTTAACATTTAATTCATGGATTGCCACAAAATCTGGGACATAGTCTGCATTTATTTTTTCCAGGTGATGTATCATAAAGGACGGGTTTATAATTCACAATTTCCATCTCAAAATAGTCTGGTACCCATATGAACACTGGAAGAGGTTTTGCTTGCTGTAATCATTCCTCCTGTTGATGCTGGCCATTCAAAGATCCCATTCTGTCAGAGATTTTTACATTTAAAGTGCATTAGAAATCTTAAAATAAATTCAGTCAGAAACACTATAGTCAAAGAAAACTTTATTTCCATATGCAGTATTTGCCAGTATGGCTCTGTTCTGGGGCCCCTGCCTTTCCTCTGGCTTACACAGAAAGCATAAGGCAGAGAGAGCACACCTGTCTGCCCTTCCATGTGCAAATGCAGAAAACCTGAGACAGAGAGAGCACACCTCTCTGCCCTTCCATGCACCTACATAGAAAAGCCTAAGGCAGGCAGAGCAGCAGCAAAGACCCTCCCAAGCACAGAACAGAGCCAGCATCACAGAACATTTTTGCACAGAACATGGGGTTGTAGTTTTTTTATCTCTTAAACTGAAGGTGCACTAGAAAAGGAATCTTTTCATGGTAAGTATGAACAGGAGGAATGATCACAACTTGCCAAACCTGCCTCAATGTTCTTATGGGAACCTGTCTACTGTTTTATGACACACTAAACATGTGGTTTTGGGTGAAATGTATCAACAATAATTGCCATGAAATTTGGTACAGATGTTCATGCATAGCCCACATGGTTCTGCAAACCAGGGATAATTTACATCTGTACGTTTCATCATATCACTGTTTCTAAAGTGTCATAGTTGTCATTACATGCATAAGTTGACTTTACTATTGAGAGGAGGAGGGCATAGTGGATAGCTTGACACCTCAGCAAGATGGCTCAAGCTGCAGACCACTGTTTGTGGCCAACAGCAAGACTAGTTGTTAGCAAGATATTGGCAGCATTGTGCCACCAAATCCAGGTAGTTTAAGCCAAAACATGAGGTTTTTCAAATCAAAAACAAGAGCACAAACATAACCACACATTACAGCGTTGTTGAAATATAAAGAAACTTAAAGTTCCGCTACGTAATAATTTACAAATGCAACATATTCATGGTTTGCATTAATGTACAATGCCAACATTTTTCTGGCAGTTGGATTGTCTGGCAGTTATGTAACTGTAATGCTGTGGTTTTATTAGCTACAAATGTAAGAAAAGAAGGAAGGAGAATTAGACATTTTTCAGATGAGTTAAATAAAATGTATGGTAAGTTATGAAGCTATGACTAGCAGCTGGCTGATATAGCTTAGCATAAAGACTATAAACAAGGAAAAACAGCTAGCTTCTGTCCAAATGTAATCACATCACATTTAAAAAAAAACACCTAAGGCTCACTGATTACCATATTAATTAGGTGCTAAGGAAAAATCTAGCACATAACCAATGGTGAGACTGCTAAACGTTGTTGTTTTGGTATGAGCTCTGTTGCAACACTGACAGATGGTACCTTAGAATGGCATAAAGCAATAAGCTACTGAAACAATATCAACATTTAACTTCCTCCGAATCAGAATGAAGTTAAATCCACTGAGGGAACGACTCTGTAACCCTGACAGAAGGTCTTTTGTCTGATTGAAGTTATGACGATCTGAACATAATTGCTGTCTGTGTCTTTACACCTGAGAGACTCACAGGAGTCTGATCAGCTAAGTTCATGAACATTTTGCCAATCACATTGTTGCTACCTTGGTCTGTCGCCATCTAATCACGCCTGTGTACTCTGTCTGATTTAACTTTCTCCTACGTTGGCTGGTCGTTGCAGAAACTGTCCATGTTTAAGACACTTCCTCTTCCTCTCTGCTACTTTTCAGTACAGTGACAGTGTCTGCCTCTGAGGATTAGACGAGAAACTTCCTTCTAAAGTAATTAATCTCTCTGAACCTTTCCTTTCCTCTGACTGGCCACCCACTCACTGCGGCCCCCTGCCTCACACGCTAACACTAATCTCACCAATTTACCTCTAATTGGACACAGTCGGATGGTGGAGGCTTTGCGCACACATTTCAGTGACTGCCCAAAACTTTCATTCTGCTGATTTACCGTGACTCTTGCCTCTGTTGACAGCTGAAACCCATCAAACCAAAAACTCTCTGGTTCCCTCAGCCGCCCCTTCTGTTTCCCCCTGTGGCTGTCAGCTCAGGCTAATACCCATGGTCTGGTCACGGCAGCTTTTAGACTAAATAAAAACACAGGAAAAGGCCGGGTCAAGTCCATTTTAGCTGTCTCCTTACCTACCTGAGCAGCCATCTGAATGAAGACAGATGAGTGAAGCTGTGGTTTAAACTCAGTTACTGATAATTGTTTCATTGTCTACAGGGTACAACTTCACCTCAGACAGTATGGCAAACACTGAGAAAAAGATCCTAACCTACCATCGCATCGTGGAGGCTTTCCGCTTTGCTTATGCAAAGAGGACTTTACTTGGAGATCCAAAGTTTCTCAACATCACAGATGTAAGGTCATGGTCTCTGCTTCACACAGTTTTAGTTTTTGGGGCACCACACTATTTTAGTGCCACTTATCCTGAGGCAGCAGCAGCTTCTCATGTACACAGGGAAAAAATGTCTTGCACTTGTTAGCACTCATTATAACAATTTTAAAAGAGAGTAGCAGTGTGCTACCACAGGGGGGGGGCGCCAAAATCAGACATTCTCAAATTTTACACACAGTAGTGTTAAAAAATGTTTTTAAAGAACACATTCTCACTCCCAACTCACCAATACCAACACCTGCTCAGTGGCACTACACCTCAAACTACAACACTAGCCCACTAGCTCACCTGCCCCATGTACAAAGGCTATATCCTTGCTGCAGCGGCAGGGGGCTCAAATTCAAGCCAAGGCAAAAAAAGGCCCCAAAATATCCTAAAAAAACCTATAATGCCCCAGGTACACCTCCAACACCAGTTTTGGATGCTAAGAGACACCATGTCAATTTACACTAGTTACAAGCAATCTGTCTTTTCAAAATAAACTCCCATTTTCACAGGAAATGTACAGTTTCCACTCGTTAAATGCACACAGTCTCTTTTTAACACAAACTTATAAGGTATTAAAAAAAACATTGCTTTTAGGTGTACTTCCTTAAGGTAAGGCAACAGTAGCGCGTAGTTTGGTTTAGAAAAAACATCATGGTTTAGCTTAAAATAAGTTGGTTTGTTACTGATGTGATGTAACTTAATGTGACATACTTCACATTCATCATATGACATATGTCACTAGCATAATATGCGACACCTAGGCGACAGTACTAGCACACAACTTTGTAATTGAAATAACTCAATTGACTCAATTGAAGTGTCACACAGGAAATTAATCAGTGTTCTCTGAGCTGAAAATTCTGGAGTTAGTTAAAACATTTCCTGTTGAGCCCACTCTCATTCCAAAGATGTCGAAATCTGGCCCGTGGGCAGTGACTTGCAGCGTCAGAAATAAATGAAAAAAGCTGTCCTTTAACATCAGCATGATATGTGGTCAGTTGCCGTAAAGGTTTATCAGTGTCCAGCGGCGTCAGGGGGATATGCTGTGGGACAAGGACAAAAGTTAAGACGGCAAAAGTCTGAGTGGGGCGGGAGGGAGTGGTGGTAAATAGGTCCAACAAAATCAACTTTCACCCGAGAGAGTGGTGTTCACGTCCCATAAGATTCTAAAGCCAAATCCTGTTTTTCTTGCCTAAACCTAACCATGTGTGTTTGTTGCTGAAGGGAAAACCATGTCAATTTGTGCTGCTGTACTGACGTAGTGCGTTTATTTCCGGTGAAAATGGCAGTGTATCTTGAAAGAAGACAATACATGTAACAGGCAGTACTTGATACTGTGTGCCTAAAAACAACCAAAACATAAAAACAGTTTATTCATGCTTATGTTATAACAAACAAAAATTGTAATGCCATAGGACATACATACGATTTAAATGCAGTATCAACACTTTCCAACTTGGCAGATTTGTTACCATGTTTCCTCTTTATGATGTTAAAAGAATAATAACAAACATATTCTAGATGGCGTTATGTTTCTCCTAAAATATCCTGTTAAAAATTTATAGTATATAATTTGTAGGAGACAAATGGTTTGTGTTGGTTGGTGCATTGTGATAAGAATAATGTTTTTTTTTGATTGACTTTGAAGAGTAAATATCTAAATAATCACATATTCAGCATAATTCGACAAGCCTCTCAACTTCGGGGAAACCATTAAGTCTCTGCTACGTTATCACACAGACATGAGTGACTTGAGACATAATTAAAAGCATGCAAGACTTTGCCTGTCGTAGATTAGTAAGAACAGTTGTAAAATTCCCCAGAACGTGAAGAAATACTTTATTTAAAAAATAAATAAATCAAAAACACCAAACAATACTTCCTGTAATATTTACTGATTGATTTCACATCCCACTTTCTCTTCCAAAGCTCATCCAAAACATGACTTCAAGTTACTATGCCGATGACCTCCGGGAAAAGATCACAGATGACACCACTCATCACATGAACTACTACGAGCCAGAGTTTTACATGCCTGAAAACCACGGGACCTCACACCTCTCTGTGGTGGCAGAAGATGGAAGTGCCGTGGCCGCCACCAGCACCATCAACCAGTTGTATGACCCTACAAATCACCTTTACCAATGTCGGTTAATAAGTCTTGTGCCTGTAACTCCTCTGATATCTCAACTGTGATTGTCTTCCTGCAGTTTGGGCTCCAAAGTAATGTCAGGATCAACAGGGATACTTCTCAACAATGAGATGGATGACTTCAGCTCGCCGCTCATCACTAACGGCTTCGGAGTCCCTCCTTCACCCAACAACTTCATCAGGCCCGGTTAGATTAAAACACACACGCACACACACACACACACACACACACTAGCTCATACACACACAAACACACAAGGGTCCTCAAGTGAAATAGTATTATAGATTGACTGTAAAACGTAAGGCTGATTAAAGGTCACGCAGAGGTCAACCTGTCCTTCTTGACACTGCATGTTTTGTTTTTGGCTTCTGGATAATGTTTTTTTTGTAGATTAAATGTGGATTTTTTTAGTGATCAAGAAGAAAAAGATAATTTAATGTCAATAACAGGTCTTTATAAAGTGATTAATTACAGATATAAAGTACACAATAATAGATCTCTGTGTATCCACACAAAAAGCCATGATAGGGTCTGTGTCCACATAACATTTTCTTTTTTTTTCTTTTTCAACAGAAAAGCATTGGCATGGTGCTGCTTCATCTCAGTGCTTTGTAGAAAGTATTTTTTTAATGACCTGCTCCCATGAGTATGTTTCTATGACATATTGACACTGACTTTAGCTAAGTAGCTAACTTAATGCTACACGAACAGATGGTCGTCTACACAGTCAACAACAAGCTTACAAAGTCAACAGTGTTAAAACAACAACACTCACCAGCAACATTCAGCTTCTGGTAGCTGATCTGCACCTGAAAACAAGCTTTTCTGTCTTTGCTGTGACGGTAGAAAGGAGTATAGCTAAAGAAGCCGCAGTAACGTCATCTGCACTTTTCTGAAAAGTTCAGAGACTTTCACCTGGAAGCGAGAAAATGGTTCAAAACAGATGCTGGGCATGGTGGTTTTCTTCTAGGTGGCTGCATGCACTCTCTCCTCATTGGGAACAATTGAAAAGTGATGAGAAAAAAAAAGCTATGTGGACACACCCTTAAATCTACTTTGATTCAATGTTATCTCTTCCCTACTTGTCATGTTTTGTTGCTTGGGCAGAAGCCACGGTTGTTACTAAAATGACACTGGAGGCCCCTTTTGTGCTGTATCTTGACACAAGTGGTTTGTAAGAAAGGGCCAGTGGTTAGGTTTAGACACAAAACTACTGGATTTTGGTTAAGAAAAGATTGCACTTGGCGTTGAGTGGCAGAAACACTGCAGCTGATGTTGCTGTTTGTTGGTGGTGAACATGAGTCTCTTAGACCAGACTCTGCTAGTTCAATCAGGAGAGACAGAAGACTGAAGTAAAGATAATATTTAATACAGACTATGAGTGTACAGATTAACAAATGATTTGTGCTGATTAAGATTTAACAGAAGTCTTTGGCACTTGGACACCAGAGGGAGATATTTTGTGGAGGTGATGGTGGCTGATGACTCTGAGACTGATGGCTAATGAGGCGCATGAGGCTGATGAATCCATAAAGACTAGGTGGTGATGGGGAGGTTGAGAGTGTGCACGATGGCAGCAAGAAAGAACTACAGCAGAGAAAGAATCATGTTTAAAATGAGGAGCAGTAAGACGATAGGCTGATAGAGGAGGTGTGTCGCTGTGCTATTGGTTGAATCAGCTGATGACTCAACTGACCTACCCAGACAATGAAACCTAAAGATAGTGAGTGAGCATACATGCAAGGAGTGAATGGCAGGATGAGATAGATACTTAGAGCCCAAGCACTGTCTTCCAGTCTGAACTCTTGCTAGAGCTTTATTTGTTGGACCCACCCACCTTAAGCGGACTGTCACTCTACTTAAAATACATCTGTTGCTCTGAATTTTTATAATGCCATGGGTGGGTTTATGTTGGAGTTGGTAGAAACCCTGGTGTGTCTCGCAAAGATCCTTAATGGTGACAAGACTGGTACACAGAGATACTGGACTCAAGGTCACGACTCATGAGACAGTTCAGTTGGATAATCAAAAGTCTTTACTTCATAAAAAGGGTTCGGTACACAGGTAGGTAGTCAAACAGGTGAACAATCTAAAAGGGACCACAGGCAAAAGACGAGTTCAAAAAAGGAACACTAACACTAGGAAAAATGCTGGAATGGTACAAAGACAAACTGGCACAGGGAACAGGGAGCACACAGGTGGGGATATTTGGGCACAGGTAAACACATCAGGGTGGGGCAGACAATCACAGAAGCAGGGAACACATGAGGACAGGAAGTGGGGATCTGAAATGAGAGGAGAGGTCAGTAACAAAATAAAACAGGACATAAATCTGAAGAAGGAGAACAATAAAAAACATGACCTAGGGAGCTTGACAAGACATGACGAACGGTAGACGCCAGTGACACTGCTCAAGCGGCGTATTTTTACACCCTGGTAATGAGACCAGGCTTTGATTCAATGTTGTGAGGCAATAAAAAAAAAGATTACTGGAAAAGACATAAACTTGTTTCATTTGAGTTTGTTAACCACAACCATTAAATTCTGTTCAAAGGAAAAAGGCCAATGTCGTCTATGTGTCCAGCCATCCTCTTTGACAAAAACGAAAGGGTTAAGATGGTGGTTGGAGCGTCAGGAGGAACGAAAATTACAACAGCTGTCGCTCAGGTGAGATACAAGCTGCGGTCAGAATTTGTTACTGCAGTTGTAACCATTTAAAGTAGCATATAAATAAAGTGTCTTATCATAAGCAGATAATTACTCCTTGGCTGTGAAGTTATCCTGTTTGCTGTTTTGTAGGTCATTCTGAACGCACTGTTCTTCGACTACAATCTTGATAAAGCCGTGTCAGATCCAAGACTTCACAACCAGCTGAGTCCAAACGTAACTGTGGCAGAGCCAGACTTTGACAAAGTGAGTGTCACAAACAGCGAACACTACTGATATATATGACTAATGGCAGGGTGACGGTGTGTAGGAAGATAATCCTTCAACCAAAAGCCCAGCTAATACTCAGCCCCTATACCTCAGTCATGACCGGCACCTGGGACACTGTTCATTATGTTTACCTGCAGGGATGTGTTGTTCTCACAAGAAGAAAGATATGCCAGCAAGGGTTGGTAATAGTCTAATCTGTGGTTGTACATAAATAGAATAATAGAAACTGGAGAACTAACCCTCACTTTGACCATTTTACTGGGATGTAAAATCCTTTGTTGCTGATGTTACCACTCAACTGGCAGGATTTTGGCATCCCATCGATTGTGTGTCAGACAGCACATCATGGTACAGTGTTTTCTTTGATTTCTTGCTTATTGAGAGACGTGTTTTCAAAGACTAAAAATGGGTGCCAATCCTCTTCATCAAAATGATCTTACACACCAACAGGCAGACACAGCATGGTTGATCCCTGCTGTGTGACATGAACAACATGCCAAACCTATTCAGTCTTCCTCAGTCTGTGTGTCTTCATATATGCTTCTGTTTGCAGAGCATCCTGGATGGTTTGGCATCAAAGAACCACGAGACAGAGTACCTCACATCAACAGGTGCTGTGGTACAGGCGGTGGTTCGCTATGATGATGGACTCAACGCTAAGTCAGATCCTCGCAAGTGGGCGTACGCCGCAGGGTACTGATGTCATATACACACCTCTGATTATGGAAAGACTGTAGCTGCATGAACCTTGACACCAGCGGTATGAGCTGAGAGATTAGAGACTTGATAAAGAACAAGGGACCATCGTCGGCACCAGTTAAGTTACAATAAAGTTCATGTGCTTCGTAGCGTGCAACTCAGATAACAGAGCATTGACATATGGCTTGTTATGACTTTGAAAACAAAGTGCCTCAGTGTGACGTGAATTTTGCGCTCTGATGTCTCATGTCCAATGTGTTTATGTCACATCATCATATCAGGTAATTAAGAAAGGCATAGGATGTTATTTAAATGGATAGCTTTACAATCATCAGTTCACACGCTCAGTCAAACATGTACATGTCCCCTATTTATGAAACACTTTTGTAAATCATTAGCAGTGTAAAGCTGTTTCCTGCTTTTGTTCATTAGAGATATGGTATGTGATGTCAACACTAATTATTAACAACTGAACTCTTAATTAATGAAATATCCACAGAACATATCAACCAAAACTAACCTCAAATACATATATAGTCATTTAAAGGGACAGGTTACCCCAACATCAGAAATACATATTCTTCCTTTTGTTTTGATGTTGGAAAACAAAAAAAAGTTACATAGAGAAATCATGACCCAATTACTCAAGATAATCCAAAGACCTTGTGTGTGCAGTTTCGTGAAGGAACTATTGTTTTCTACCAAACTACACCCACCAATTGTATCACCACACAAAAGGAAGCATACATCTACTGCTAGCTCACCTAGCACAACTGAGCTGGGATGCCGCTGATGTTTACATCTCGTGCGATCACGAGCTTGAGTCTCTCGTCCATGAGTAGATGCACTCTTCCTTCTGCATGGTGATATGGCTGACAGGCATTGTTGGTAGAAAGAAAATAGTTCCCCCACAAAACTGCTCACACAATTCTGTGGATTATCTTTAGTAACCGGGTCATGATTTCTGCAAGGAGACATTGCTGTTGAGTTTTTCAAATGTATTTTTTGGCACTTTGAGCACCACGAGCCGAGTGCCATCTAGTTCTATTATGTAGGAGAGAAGGCAGACACCTCTATGGCCAATATTTCCAACACACTGCAGCTCACATCAGAACAATCTAGACTGATAAACAGCACTACAGGTAACATTAAACATATGTATTTTGGATTTTGGAGTGAACTGTACCTTTAAAACTTTAACATATTTCACAAGGGCTGTCCATGTGAGGTGACAGCAAACAGAGGGAGAGTAGGCAAAAGGTTCTGTTAAAATAAAGGACTGTAACACTCTGGGGACAAACAGTCCCTCTTAATGACGTATTTCCCACAACCCAGAGTGCAATGGCCTGCAATGACCCCAAAACAACATTACAGCTGTTCCTGCTCACTGTCACCGCTGGGATTCAGGGCTTCTCCTCTCTCAGCTGGAATGTAAATGTGTTATATAATTAGTGATATGTATGAAAGTAAATTTATACTGCTTTTATCAGCGCTTTGCTATTAATGACTGGTTCTTATGTGATAAAAACACAGTTATAGTAGCCTACAAAGTGGTTTAACATCCACAACACATGTATTTATTTAAAAACAAATGAATGGATAATTTATTTGAAAATGAAAATATACCATTAATGTGTTTTATTGCTTTTTTTTAGATTGATAAAGTAGATATTGTTGATGTTTTCTATTTTTTCCCCATGAACACTTGAAATGAACATACTCTAATTATTAAAAACACACTTGTTGAATAAAAGTCTTTTGGTTTTTTATCAACAATAATTTTACAGACTAGCTGGCAGAAGCTTCTTACTTAGTGTGTCTACCAGCGTAACTGACATTTGATTGACAGATGCGGGGAATATAAGCTAATGGTTAACAAGAGCATAAGAGTTTATGGCCATGTTATCGCTCTGTGAGTACTGTAGGTACTGTAGGCATTGATCTTTGCTTTGAGATAAATGTTAATGTCAGCAGGCTACCGTGCTGACAAAGACAATGTTAAGCAGAAGCTAAGCAGGTGTAATGGTTTTGCTTGTTTGTTTGATTAGTGTTTTAGCATGCTAACATATGCCAGATTAGCACCAAACAGAAAGAATTTCACTTGATGGTGATGCTAAAAGAAAGTCAAGGGATCACTGCAGTCAGTAAGATTTGTCCTCTTAGGAGTGTGAATTGTAGTACAAAATTTCACAGCAATCCATTTAATATTTGCTGAGATATTTTATTCTGGACCAAATTGGTGAAGCAGTCGACAGGGGCCGACTTGTTACCGTTTAACTAGCACGGCTTAAATGTTATGGAAAACAAAAGTTTAAAGTTTAGGTGAAAAGTTTGGGCAAAGCACTGACGTCAAACATTAAATAACTTCATCAGCTGTTTCATTCATGCCTCATAATCACTGGCTCACCAGCTGTGTGGCTATCAGCCGATATGTAACATCCAATCATATTCAGGTGTAGAGCACAGCCATGAACTTCACACTTATCACGTTTATTTCGCTGACATGCTGCAGCAGCTCCTCCACCAACCCCACCTCTTTCTGTTGGGCTACATTTCTGGTAAAGTTGTTTAATATAAAGGCCGAGATGCAGCCTAAATCTACCTGCTGTAAAAGGTAAATCCCTTGATGCAGGGCTCTCTGGCTGAGCTTTAAAAATGTTTTTAATATGACTTTAAATTGTATCTAGATTTGCACATTATGTTTGCTGATGTCATTTCCAGTGATAGAGGCCAATCTAAAATTTGTAGGTTTGTAGTACCCGTTATCCAGACGGCCGATGTTAGGGTTAGTCAAGCCAGATAATGAAAAGATATCCGGGGTAAGTTGACTTTGCAGTACAGGCCTCTAGTGCGGTTACAGTTATTTTCAAGGAGATGATGAATGCAGAAATGAACGACTCACACTAGAATTTTCCTTGAAGGCCCAATTAAGGCACAAACTCACTTCCACATAGTTAGAATGAACTTCAGAGTTATGCAACTCACCCCTTAGGCATTAAAGAAATCTGTATATCAACGTATACGTGGCTTAAATGTGACCAACTGCTTTGCATAGCATTATGACAGTTAAAAAATAATGACGAACACAAACAGACTGAATCTGTAATAACATCAAATAACTAATTATTGAGATAATTTGCTTCATCAGGGGACTTTGTGGCTAAAAGTGCGCTAACAGTTGAAGTCACAGAGTCATCGCTAGATTATTTCACTGCTTCTGCTTTGAGTGAAAGACATTTTCTTCATGGTGTAAAATTATGCTTTAAATTGCTGTTATTCGCACAGAGAGGGTCATATGAAGAAGCTATAAAGTCACAACTTATTCAGATTAACTCATTTGTCATACAACAAAGACAGCAGTGCTTCACACAGACTCAAATTTGCATGTTCTCATAACTCACAGCTAGTGCCTCAAAGGAAAACGGAGCAGAATCCACTTAAGAAATCATTACTAATTCATAAGTCTCTCCACTGAAATGTATCTCATTACTGCTTCCTTTGTCTCAGAGCAAAAGTGCTGCTCTGAAACAAGGCAAACAGGAAAACATGAGGCAGATTATTGCTGATCGTACTGTACTAACACCAAAGGATAAATGTTTAAAGATCTGTAGTTTACAGTGAAAAGCATATTGAAGGATTTTGGGTTGAACAAAGAATGAGCTCAAGCAATCTTTTTATGTGTTTGAAAAGTATGTCTGCTGGAGATCAGAGACTCATCAAGCTTTGTTTGGACTCTTATTTTTTATTGTGAAAACACAGATATTCACAGTTAATACTTGTAAAAATGTGTAGTTATTTTACAAAACATTTTGACACATTAAAACACAGAAAATACAAAATGACATGGTGGTGTAAAAATACACTTACTATTTTTTAGAAAATTGTGTTCATTGTGAATCAACTTTTTTTTTCTTTCTACAGTATTTCTTGATCTTCAAACAAAGATCACAACATCCTCAGGGCCTTGAACAGGGCTGTTTCACATACAGTATAATCTTTAAGGTCACAGTAAATGTTCCCTGTTTGGGCCTTTAACTCACATGTCCATCAGGATTTCACTTTGAAAGGGTTACATGGCTCATCTGTAATAAACAGTTTTTATGCAGATTGTCAGTCAGATAATAAAACACTCGCTGATTTTAACAAACTTAGCATGACACAGCGGTTGGTTTTGTTTTGTCGGACTGCAGCAGATTTTCTTTTATGGCTCGCTGCTGCAACCGTACACTTTGGTCAGGAGTGTGTAATCCTACAACACAGGGTGTGTCAGCGTGTGTGTGTGAGGACTGGCTGTATTAAAAAAGGCTTTATATATGAAGCAGTCTGATCAGCTCAAAGGGTGAGTCCTGTTTATTATCACAGCTTGGGTCTTATTTTTGTAGTAGCAGTCACCAAGTTTATTACTAAGATCGGGGAACATCACAACATCACTAAAAAGAACACTGACAGGGTAAGAAACCCAAGTAGTCAGTCAATAAAACAGTTCCCATGGTTACTCGAATGTCTTTGTCAAACCTTGGGGGTGAATGCTACCCAAATTTTCTTCATAGTCTATTTATTGGCTTTTCCAGAGATCTCAATTGTCATGACAACAGAGCAGACTCCATTTGGTGATGAAGACTGTGAGATGCAGTTGAAAATTTCAGAAAAACCTAATATGTGGACAGTGAGTTAAGATCATTTTGTTGAAGTGCTGTTTAAAAGATCAAGAAAGAACTTTTAGGATCATTTCCTGAACTGTGCGTTTGGGGCGAAGAAGTTGGTCTCTGATGCTGCATTCCCATTGCATGGAATGGTACAGCATGGCTCTGCTCAACTTGACTTAGTCTGTTTTGGTTTTCCATTGGCAAAAGTTGTGGATAGTACCTGGTCAACGTATCGTCATAGAACAGTTCGTATGACATCCTTCGAATTAGCCCTCCAAAATTAAGTTTTGTTCTTAACATAAAGTTACAGAGGTATGGTCTGGGGAGGTAAAGTTATTACCTTAAATTACCTTAAAATGACTCAAAATTCATTCTGAGTTCACATGGGTCCAAAGACGCATCTCCAACCTGCCTCCTTAGAAGACATTGTTGCTAATGAAACAATTCTGCAAGTATCGCATTGATGATGATGTCACGACAGTTTCATCAATGTCCCTATGCTGATCAGATGAGAGTCCTGCCTGCACTGAGGGGTATTATCTGCAGTGAAAAACGAAAAGGAGAATAGCGCCTGGTACCAAAAGTGGGTTGAGTCAAGACGAGTCGAGTTGAGCTGAACCATGCAGTGGAAATTACACATAACAGTCTCTGAGAGCGACTTCTTGGTTCAACGATGATCCAAAGCACTTGATGTGGTTGTGCATGCACACAGTTTTTTCTGTGCAAAGAGGAATTACTATCAACCTTTCTGGAGCAAAAGTGAAAATGGTAGACATTAAAAAAAAGAAAAAAGTCAAAATATCACAAAGAATTTGCAAAATTTGTGCAACTTTGGACGACAAGAGGTTTAGATAATCTGATCATCCGACCACTTGTGTTTCTCACTCCATCTGACCTCTTTAGAGCCATGTTGCACATTTCAAAAATCTGTGCAATTACAATGGTGAGTTCAATGCTGTCTGACCGATGTGTACAAAAAGAAGACCAAGGTTATAATAAACTGGAATTATCCCGTAAAGGTCCAGTGTGCAGGATTTAGTGGCATTTAGCGGTGAGGTTGCAGAACTTCAACTTCTCCCATGTGCCAAGCATGTAGGTGAACTACAGTGGGTGTGGCAAAAACGTAAAATTGCGTATAGCCCTATTTAGAGCCAGTGCTTGGTTTGTCCGTTATGGGCTACTGTAGCACAATATGGTAGACTCTGTGGAAGAGGACCCGTTCCATAGATTTAGACATAGATTTAAACGGATCATTCTAAGGTAACAAACTCACAACAATTCTTATTTTCATTATCAACTAATGGAAACATTATGAATAACACCTATCATTCTTGCAAATAGATGCCCCCCACACTGGACCTTTGAGTCAAGTAGTTTGTTGATTGATTGTGTTGCTCATCTGAAAAGAGCCCAAGCACCTCACATTTTGTTGCTGGTGTATTCACTGTTCTTAAGGCTGAAGGTTCAGTCAGTCATTTGGGCAGATTTTATTGTGAAGGTGGTGTTTCCTTCTGGTCTGTGAGGTCAGTATCCAGCTGACACTCCATTCTTCCTTCCGTCCGATACAGCCACAATGCATCCATTCTCCTTTTCCACAGCGTTGACTACATTGAAGAAGTATTTCCAGTCCACAGGTTTGTGTCCAAGAGCTGTGAGGCCATCTTTCACTGACTGAAGGCACAAAACACACACACACACACACACACACACACACACACACACACACAAATTAATACCACTTATCCTTCCCACTTCAGATTTCAAAACTGATTACAGGTAAACTGAAGCGGACATTGTAGGATTATGTCCTGGTAATTTCCATCAGAACCCATTAAAATTAATAGAAATGTTATTCATTAGATAGGCGGTCACAGTCTAGTGAATTCAAATGTCATTAATGGACAGTGAGGATGAGAACATGAGTGTCTCACCTTGTCAAAATGATCCTCAAATTTCACATTGTTGTTGGAGTCAACAAACACTATAGGTGCAGCAATGGCTTCTGTCAGATTCATCCCAAGCCACAGACGATTAATTATAGACTACAAGAAGGAAAGAGAATCATGTAAGCAAACAAATGAGGACGCAGATTAACAAGTATGCAAACAGAGTTCTATCGAGCTACCAAGGCCACTGCTGAGGTGATCATGCTTCCTCCCGATCCGCCAATCACAAGTAGTCCTCCAGACTTTGACTCCAATATTACTGGGGTCATTGAGGACGGAGGCCGTTCACCTGTGACACCGATTACACTCCATATCAGACAGAAAAGAGACTTCAATGGCTACATTAAGTAATGTCTTTAATTTTATTGTCTGAGGTTAAAAGTCCATGTTTGTGTCTGCGACTCTACCTGGCCTCATTGTGTCTGCTCTGCCACAGAAGTCAGACAGCTCATTGTTGAGGATGATGCCTGTTTTGGGAGAGTAAATGCCTCCTCCAAATCTACAAAACAAAACAAAGAGGACTGAGCTGGTAAGTATTACATCACAGTAGATTTGATGTCATTCAAAGTAGATGCAGAACTCTTCCACTTCAAGAGGCTTCCTGCTCACAAATGGTTTATGGTGCTGGTGGCAGAGACAGCCAGTCCATCTTCATCCAGGACAGACACGTGTGTCGTCCCAACGTGATCAGGGGAGGGCTTGGTATTGCTGTAGTAGGAGTTGTCATGGGTGCGGTTCAAAAAAATCATGCCCCTGATGTGATCAGTGAAGACAGGATCAATCAAATGATCTGCACTCTGAAAGAGAAAGAGTCATGATGAGGAACAGGATATAACAGACGCTTTTACAGCCAAATATAAGCACGCATGTTGGCAATAAAAGTGTCAATATGGTCTAGACATATAAAACTATTGCCAGCATTAAAATGTCTGGTTGTTTGATGTTTGGATGTCAGACTCAATAATCCATCACCGGACTCAAATTCTACAGAATTCCAACAGGATCACATCTGTTTGTGAGCAACATGTTTCAGCGTAATGAGTTACTGTGTTAAGTGGAGACTCAGCTGAATGTGTCATGGTTGCTCATAGTGATGGCAGCTGTTGAAAACATGAACAGAGCATGTAGGTGTCCTCGTAAAAGCCTTCAATTTTACCTTCATTTTAAGGTAATTAATTTTTTATCTGTTTATTATCTTCGCCAACCATTTAAGTATGTTACGACATTTGGCCAAAAGTCACCAGTTAACATGGTCTGGCTATGGCTGCAAGCTATTAAACATGTTGACTGCCACTGAACTGAGGACATGATCAAAACTACGTGTTACAGTAAAACTGAAACAAAATTCATGTTTGCACAACAGCTACATCATCGAGCTCTGAACTATGCTAGCTAGCAAGCGGACAATAGAAAACAATACAACCTGGTCTGCACTGGTGTTTAGGTGGGTGGAGTGTGTCTGGTGGTATCAACGTGAATGTCAGAACCCAAGGTTTCCCAACAGAACATTGCATTGTAACAAGACGATCAATATTGTTCACGTCACCTGTCAGTGGTTCAGTGGTTTCGATGTTTTGGCTGGTCGGTGTATGATGTGGAAGTTGGTCATTATTTGGCAAAGTTAATTTGATTAGGAAGCATTCGCAATCTTTGGTGGTTAATGCCCTTGTGTAATGCCACATAAACCAAAACAATGAGCTGCAAGTTGCTAAAACGCTGAATAGAGCCGGGGAAACTCTAGGATCGCGTGATAATTCTCTACAAGTGAACATCTCATCACTAATTAAGTTAATATGATTAGTGCAGCTTTAACAATTGTTATAAAGTGATTTTTGGCACTTTTAACCTGTTTTTCTTTTAACATCTTTTGTCCTAAGAATAATGGAAAAAACAGTAACTATCTCAGACTCCAACCTCTGCGTTATTAAATACAGGATCGCAAACACTTCGCCTTTGTCCATTAGCGAATTTAACTGCCTCTATATAACGATGGTACAGCTGAATCTTCTGGTCACCATCCAGAGAGTTTGGACTCAAGGGGAACCCTGTGGAAAAAGGAGAACAATAATTAATTTTAAAACCATTTTGCTCTACTATCGTTTCATAAGAGTACAAGTCAAAGACTTTGGAATTGAATGAAACTGCTATGGCAGGTCAGTTTAAGGAATCACAGGAGTTATCACACGGTACGTGAAACCTTTCATCAGTCTGAGAATGAAGGCAAGCAAGGGGCCCCCTGATGGTGGTTGAGGGATGTGCATCTGAGCGCCTCCCACTTGGACTGTCAATGCATTCTCCGTCCGTACCTGGAAGGACTTCAGGTCCTCCATTGTTAGAGTCCCATCTAAGAAAAACATGACAGATTTACAAACAACGTGTTCATCTTAAATTCTCTTTACTTTTCTACTTTTTTTTTTCTTAACATCACAAACAAGTGCATTCTTTTTTCTGTCTGTTCAAGTATACACCTGCAGCTTGCCAAACTAGTGCTGAAATGACACCAACCTGCAGCCTGTATGTCTTGGATTAAGTCATGTCCTATCTTGCCAGTGTAGAAGGCATCTGCCCCTTGCTTTGCAATTGTTTCCATGGTTTCTGCAAGTTTAGGAAACTTCAAGGTGTCTCCTGTGCGCAGGACGGTTTTGTTCTTGTGGCAGAAAACTTCACTGGAGACGAGCATCCATGTAACAGAACATATGAGAACATGTTATACAATAATATCATGCTTCCTGTTTTATTTCGTAGATTCTCTCCTCATGTGTCATGTCCGGTTTTACTTCCTGTCTTTGTGTGTTTTCCCGCATGTTTTCTGTCACACCAGTCTCGTTAGTCCTTCCCTGTTCCCATAGTCTTCCCTTCACACCTGTTCTGTATTAGTCTTGTCTGCTCCACCTTTGTTGTTAGCCAATCTCCATTACCCTCCTTTTGCCCATGTCCTCCTGAGAGAAATCTGAGAGAAGGTGACCACTGCTTTTATGTCTGGGTCAGAAAACCCTGTTCCTGAAATGTTACGTTAGGAACTAACTGTGTGCCCCCTTCTGCTATAAGAATAAAACACTAATCACTAATCCCAGAAAGCATTCGAATGAGAGTGTAAACTGTGTGAAACTATTACGTAACATGAATTTCTTAAAGTTAAATACGCAGTCAATTGTTAACCCAGGTGTTAACGTAAAACTAGCATTAAATGAGTTAAAGCAGAGTTTATAGGAGAGGCCTTTGCTCCAGGATTTCTGCAGTGACAAGGCTTCAGTGCCCTAAGTCATTTATTAATAGTGTTCCTGCAAAGCAGATATTCTCAAAGTAACATTTATGTTAACAATTATATTTTTGGAGACCTTCAAAAGCTCTCAGTCACTATAAGCAGTAGGTGAGGTGCCGTACCAGAGAGATGAATTTTTCACGTGATTTTTCACAAATTGGTCCTCCAGAAGTCGTCCAAGATACGCTGGCATAGGGATGCCGTCCCTGGCCAGTTTAATTGTTGGCTCAAACAGCCTGGCCCAAGACAGCTTCCCATACTGTTTGTGAACTGCCTCATAACCACGCAGCTCTCCAGGAACGCCGATCCACTGGCTGCCTACAGTGAACAGGTGGGAAACAGTGCAGCTGCATCAAACAAATGATGGAAACCAATGATCAAAACTTCAGGTGGACTTACTGTATGTGGGAAAGAAGGAGGAGCAATACAATGTTTTTGACTCCTGATGATATTGTTTGTTAAGATCAACAAATGTGGTTACATTCATAAAATTTGAGCAATTTAAGCCCTACTGAGTCTTCTTCTGTGATAGGTGGTGATTTCAAGCAAATTTAAAGGTTCCGTTTTTAGGATTTAAGGGGATATATTGTCAGAAAAAGAATAATAATAATAATAATCACCATCAGTCATCACCTTTGTTACCTTAGAATGAGCTGTTAAAATAGGGAGCAGGTTCTCGTCTACTGAGACTGACATTGTTTCTACAGTAGCCCAGAAAAAAGGTGAAAAATGGTGTTGAAAATGATCCACGAGTTACTGAGATGACACCGCAAGAGGAAGTGTGGGTAGGAAATGTTTATAATAAGCTACTTTATACCTATAGGCTGTTTGGCCTACCTGTGATCACTCCAAATGATTTGGGACAGTCATTTAACAGGTTAGTTTTGTAAGACTGCGGGACGGTCTCTCTGAAGTTGTAGACTTTAACATTGCCTGAGAAGAGACCAGCAATTCAGAATGATCAGCCTAATCAGTCATTATCAATTGTGGTTGCACAAATCAATGAGAAGACCCACCTTTTTTATTTCTTATGGTGAAGAAAGATCCCCCTCCAATACCCATGCTCTGAGGGTTGACCACAGATGTGCACAGAAGAGCTGCAATGGCGCCATCTACTGCCGAGCCTCCCTGCTGGAGGATGTTCCTGGAAAACATGTTCCCAGTCATTCACACTGGATTTATGGGAAAGGTATGAACCCACAGTCACTCACTCCCTGGCAAGATATCTACCCACCCACAGACACACATGGACACATTCTCTGGTAGTTGCACACATCACTGGGGTTCAGTGTTTCAGGGTATCAAAGTATCGAAGTGCTGCCAAAAGGCAAGTTTAAACCATGTGCTAATGCTTGAGGTAGATTTCAGGCAGCATACCAAGAAGGCGCTGGCCATGGTGTTGCTTTGAAACTTAACTCTACTAAACTGTCTGTCTTAACAAATAAAACTCATTTGTTATAATGAGGCTCACACAGCTTAATTAAACTGCACAACAGAGCATGTAAGCTAAAATCTGAACCGACTCCCAGAGCTCTGAATGGGTCCTTTCACTCAGAGACTGGCATGGCATCAGATGTGCTCGCTGAACGACAAGAGAAGGGGGTGTCAGGAATGTTTTGGCTCTGTTAACGTCAAGTGAACTCAGGCCTTAAAGGTTGCAGGGTCTAACAAAGGAAAAAATCCCAGGAGGTCAAATGACAGACTAAAATCTAATGAAGAATCTCACTAAAAGAGTCCCATGTGAACATGAATGTTTGACACTGGTTTATGTCTTTACATCGTAAACTGAACTTTTCATGAGATATTGTCTGCAGAAGGACAAAAGCAAATGTAGGTTGTATATTTGTATTTACTGTGTTTTCATTAGTTTCTATCCATACCTGAAACAGTAGGGTAAAAAGTTAGTTTGGAAAAATTGGAGATAAGAGAGTCTTTCCTGCTTTTTTACTGCAACTGCTGCACAACAATTTCCCTCAGATTATCTTATCTTATCTTATCTTATCTTATCTATTTTTTTCCTTTTCTGCAGACTAGGACTAGGAACTATAAACTTTAAAGCACATGTTGCGCAGATGATTTAGTTCAAGAGAAAAAAGGAGTGATAGGGTGTTGTTAAAAGTTTCTTTCATCAAATGAACGTGTTTCCTCAGTACATTACTCATTGAGCTCATATTCATTGTCTCTGCTGTGAAGTGGGAAATGAACATGTGGACAGAAAAAAGCTCTGCAACTGAACACAAAAGCAGGAAGAGCTTCATGCACATTCCAGTGATGCAAAAAAGAAAAACTCTCACCTTTATTCTATATTTGGAGTTACTATGATGATTGATTGATGGAGCCACAGTATGGACTCCATCAATCTATCATCATAGTAACCCTCACCTTTATTCTATATTTGGAGTTACTATGATGATAGACTGATGGAGTCCATACTGTGGCTCACCACTGAACAAATAACTGCATCAATGAGTAGATTAAAAAAAAAAGTAAATCTGTGCCATCCATATTAGATAGATTAGGATCAGTATGCGGTTTGGAAACCTGTTTTTTCTGTTACTGTCACATCCAGCAGGCTAGTTTCGACATCTATCAACAAGAGGTGAGGAGAATCAGGGCCTGTCTGCACACAGTTCTGCAGGCATTATCTCTATTCTTCAAACAGAGCCTATCAAATCTCTTAAACTGCTTATCCCATTGCTCAGTTCAGCTTTTTATCTCACCCACAGGAGCAGAGGGAGAGTGCAGCCTGGCAATACGCAGAGTTATGAGTAACTAAAGCCATTTTTGTGAATAAAATAAAGTGATGGGCATGCTGTACACTGTATCTAACACAACCTTACTCAACTCACAAATTCCCCCAACAAAGAAAAAACAGCATTCACACTTCAGTTTAGAGGTTTTTAGATACAGTGCACGGAGCCAACTTCAGCTCTGATTTCTTTCTTCTTAGAACACAACTTTGCAGAAGGTGACTTACCTGCCAATCTCGGAGCAAAGTCGCGAGTCCGCAGCCACAGCCGCGTGCCTAAAGCTCCCGCTGGGACACTCTCTGTCCACAAGTGAGACGATGCAAAGACAGATGACGGCAACCGCGCAAATCACACAAGCCAAGATGAAGCAGCACAACATCCACGGCTTGTATTTCTTAGCCATTGCAGCGCCTGTGCAGGAATCTTTGCGTCAAAGGGAAACTGTTGCTGCTGCCGCTCAGTGCGCACACATATGAACCCTGCCTAATCCTGAACGTGGGTTCACCCCTCCCCTACATCAACTGTCTGCTGTGTTGAAGTGAAACCGAGGAGCACTGGGACGGAGTTACTGGACAGCATCACGACGAAAATGACTAAATCTGTATTCATCATCCCACTCTCATCCCACAAACCCTGTGGGGATAACTATGAGCTCACGGTTAGTCCCAGATGTCGGTGTTTTTTTTTTTTTGGAAGTTTAACTGATTTGCTGTAAATGAGTTCACTGTTGTATCATTTCCAGGGAACTTGGCACAGTTTTCCCCCTTTTGTCTTTTTTTTTTTTTTTTTTTTTTAGCTCCCGCAGCTCCACTTCTCACTAACCAACAGTATCGGGAAACACAGCTCACTCCCTGCTGTACCATTATACATTACTGGATCAGATGTGTAGATTACAGGGGACACAGGGGACACTCCCCCCTCAGCATTTACAACATGTGCATTCCCTTCAATTAAAACATGAAAGTAGCTTTATTTGGGCAAAATTAATGACATTTTTATCATAAACTGATGCAGAAAAAGAACAAACTGAGGCATAGAAATACACAAGAATGCAGAAAATTAAGTGTATGATGCTCAAAATGTTATAGCAAAGGACCCCCAACTTCCTGTTTAATGTGTGTCCTCACCACTGTTGAAAAGAAATCTACACCCCTGCCCTGACTTAAGGATGAATGAATGATCTTTAGTGTCATTATACTCAGCTATTTCATGAGGCTTCTCCCTGTGTTGTAAAAATTAAGCAAATAGATAAAAGAAGTGATTGCAGCATAATGTTCTGAAGACTTATGCAAGTAATACTACTACTACCACTACTACTAATAATAATACATTTAGTTTATAGATCACACTTTAAAAAGTTGTACTTGCTAAATTAAATTTACACATTTACAAGGTTACAAATTTGCAGGGATGAAAGTTATAAATAATAAATAAATGTTAAATCTTTGTTTCTAATGTTTTTTGCGTGTGTGTTTGTTTCACAGTCCTTGATGTTGGTTGGTGTGTGTGTGCGCTCACAGTTCCTGTCATCTTTTCTGTTGTTGGGCAGGGAGGTTTGAGAAGGAGGCCAAAGCTCTCAGGTTTAAGTTACTTTAATCTACCAGTAGGTAGATTTTTAGGGAAGGAAGCTGCGTGATATCTTATTGTTCTAAACTATTTGCTGGAAGGCAGCTGTTCAAACAGGAAGTTCTTAGCGTGTGGTGTCTCTGATCGACTGGCACAGATAATGTCCGGGTTTGGGAGCTCCATCCAGACAATGTGCTGGGCCGCCTTCGCCACACAATGTAAATCCTTTCGCTTGCTAACAGTGGCACAGTTAATCAGGATGCTCCTGTAAAAATTTCGTAGCAGTTTGCGTGAGAGCTGGGCCTGTTTTAGTTTCCTGAGGAAGAAGAGTCTTTGTTGGGCCTGTTATGACCGGGTGCGAGGTGATGGAGGTCCATGTCAGGTGTTTTGACACTCTAAGGGACTTGAAGTTTTTCATATTTTCCACTGCTTCTCCATGTATGAGGAGGGAGAGATGGATTTTCTCCTTGGTTCTCTAGAAGTCAGTAACCATTCTCCTTAGAGCCCTCACACTCCAAGTGTGTGTGTCCCACACCATTGGCACTAGTCTGCCCTTGTTGTCCATTGTTTGTTTTTTTTTGCTGATTTATTGTGTTGAATTGGCATTTGAGCCATTGTAATCACTGTGATTGTAACTTTAGCTCTGTGCAGCTGAAGAAAAATGGAAGTTATGAAAGCAAACAAAGGGCTAAAGTCAAAAGAGTATGAAATCAAAAAAGGTGTTATATTATGTAAGATTTTTTTAGCCATTTAGCTTTTCAGTAGAAAGAGTTTGTTAATGTTTATGTCATTGTTCATTAACACACGGTGAATATGTTTTGTTCTTTCAACATCAGGTTATGTTGTTAATGTGCTAACTGGATGACTAGCGTCTTGAATCCATTCTGACGGTCTTCTAATTTCCCTTTTTGAAAGACGAATTCTCACTGCCGCAGCCTGCTTGTATGGAAAGTTAGTTGCTCTCACTCGTGCACAGAACACACATGCTAGTTGGCCATTGGCTGTAGTCTTTGCAGTGTGTTCCACCGAGTTTTTGGCTAAGACACAGGCGACATGAGATGACACAACAGTGTGGGTCTTAAGTCTTGGTCAGTCGCCCACTTTGGTCCAGACTGACATATCTCAAAAACTATTGGATATGCTGCCTTGATATATTGTAAATGTTGACAACTGATGTATCATAAGCAACTCACCAAATGAAAGTGTGGGTCTTAAGTCTTGGTCAGTCGCCCACTTTGGTCCAGACTGACATATCTCAAAAACTATTGGATATGCTGCCTTGATATATTGTAAATGTTGACAACTGATGTATCATAAGCAACTCACCAAATGAAAAAAAGTAAAACTGGTGATGGACAAGTGAGTGACTTATGAGATATGATGACCTCTTACTCACTTGTGCTGAGCTACTACTGGCGACTGAAGGGCTACCAAGCAGAATAAGATTTCTGTGTGTTTTTGATGTTGCAGCACATATTGACAATCCCAAAAGTCTCCAGATGGCCAGGCTACCCTTAAGCTGTGTAGAGTGGCACAAGCCCAGACTGGGAACATGAGCACAACATAGCTGCCAGCACCTCAGCCACTCTATCTCCAACTTGACTCATTTTAACTTCAGGTGAAAGCTGATTCAGTAAAGTTAACACTGAAACAACAAAGCTCCACCCAAACTCTGGATTTCAGCCCTGCAGGTGACTGCAGCAGAGGGCACCAAGACTGAACATGTGAGCTGGTACATTGCCAAATCTTCCAGCCAGCATGGAGGAGAGCCAATCTGATAATCCATGAGCTAATTGCACATGATCACACATGGTTAGCCTGTGGGGAGGAATAGTAAATACCAGGTTATATATGAATGATCTGATACAGTATAGGTGCTGCTATATCTCAATTTGCCTCCATGTGTCAGTGTTTGTGCTGGAAGTATCTTTATGTAATGTAAAGTGTGTCAGGTTAAAAGGACACTTCAGCTGTCAGATCCCTGCTCCTTTTGAAAGCCTGCATAAATTCCTAAACCCATTCCATCTGGATGTACTGGCCAGATGCACCAATATAATCTTCACCTTCCTGGACCTAAAGGGAGACACAAAGCACAAGCAGCAGGCCAGGCAAGACACAAACTAACAAGCCATGGCAGATCCAGACAGCCTCAGCATGCACCTCTGCCTGATTGTCCCCAGTGGCCCGTGGTGGCGTTCGCTGACCGAGGTGCTGAATGTGCTCTGGCAAAGGTGGCACTGACTGTCGCTGTCCGTGGTGCTGACCCTCAGCTGGGGCAAAGCCCTCGGGAACTGTAAGGGTCTAGTGCCATGAGAGACAGCTGTTTTTCCACTGCTATTTATAGTAACCTCGAACTGAATCTAGTTGACAGTAAATTGTTTCTATTAACTAATATTAAAAGTAACACTAATCTTGCCTTTAACCTCAGCAGGATTTTTAAAAGTTGATTTTCCCCTAATAAATGGTTTAATTTTAGGAGATTTTCCTTATGTTAATCCCAATCTATAGGCATATGTATAGTGAGTGGCCAGACACATGACTAAATACAGAGTGTTTTAAATGTACTGTATATGAACTGTATAAGCTGTCATTTCAATGCTGAGGGAGAGCACACTGATATGATTTACATACATCCTGTCCAGTGCTGCCTATGGCCACGTAAACCTTCAACACAAGGGGGAGACGGTGTGTATATTTCCAGTAGGAAACCTCTTGACTCCTGTGATGATCACCAGTAAAACATCATCATCACTCTATAGGTTCGGTGTCTTGTTTGGTACCTTAAATTTCTACCTCATTGAGACGGAAGCTGTTTGATGAAAAGGGATTTTGGAGCCCCGTATAACTTTTTCAGAGGAGGAGTTTAATGTGCAAAAGGCTGGAGAAGATGGTGTCAGAGTCTAGGGATGTGGCAGTACAGCACCAACAGTCTCAGCGGAGAGGAGAGGCAGATTTACAGGCTCAGGATGCATTTACACATGGGGATATTTTAAGGCAGGTGCAGTATTGGCATGGGGGGTTTGGGCTGAGCATAACACAGCCTGTATGGAGCAAAGCAACAGCAGCTGGCAGCAGGAACCTGGTTGTAGAGGAGATTTAGAGGCAAGAAGAGAATGTTGGATGTGCAGGAGCAGTCTCTCAGGCTAAACAGGGCCAGGTGATGAGTTGAGAAAGTGTAGACAAGGGTGTAAAAGAAGTGTGTGCAAAAAGGACACAAGATAGGATTTCGTTTGTTTGCGAGAGTAAACAAGTCAGCGGGCGAGTAATTTTGAACAGGCATGAAATAGGGCAGCTAAAGATAGGGAGGCACTGGAAAATGTGAGAGGATAATAGCTCATAGTCCCTCAGGAGACTGCTGCCACTAATCTAAAACCAGATCTTGTGTTGTGGTGAGTGTTGTATGTTTTATGACAGTACCATGGGAGGATGCAATAGAAATGGCCTGAGGGAAATATACAGAGTAAGGAGTTGGGAGCAGAGGTTTGTACCCTCAGGTCCATCCAGTGGTGGATGGCTGCAGGAGTTTTGCGCACATGCCTGCAGGGCTTTTGTTTTTGAGTTGTTTCGTTGGTATTTCATGTTTTAGTACTCTGTGATGAAATTCTGTGCTAGGAAAGGCTCCTCCTACTGGGATCTACTTGTTGTTTTAGTTTTGCTGGTTGTGATAATCTATAATTAACCCCACTTGTGGATATTGTTTGTGATGTTGGCAGATTACACGCTGAAGAAGGGCGTCTGCCCCAAAACATCCGTGTGGCAATATTATAAAGTAAATGGGGATGCTGTCCTAGTGTTTACCTTGGCAGAAATCTGTTCATTTTAAACCAAACCACAATCATTTCCTTAAATCTAACTGAGTAAAGGCTTTCTGGCAGAAAGCTCTGAAGGTAACAGCAGGTTTTGTTAGCAGATCAGTATTTTCCCTGCTAACTGAGCTGGGTGTGAGAGGGCGGAGCCAAAAGCAGGCACTAAACAACATGGCCGACACTGCTGCCATTTCCAGTGCTGTGGGTTAGAAGAAAGGTGAGTGACTGGAGCAAAGATAGATGAGTTCAGGACTTATAACATCAACATGTGATGCAATAGACTAGGGTGACCATATTTTGATTTCCAAAAAAGAGGACACTCGGCCGGCCACGACATAGCATACTTAAATGATACTTGCAGCTTACGCAAAGATGCCTTATCATTTTAATATATTTAAAATTCATATGTATGGATAGAAAATTCAGTTATATTACAAAATAATATCTCTCAAAGACAGAAATTCAGATAGGCCCCAATAGGGGACACACACACACACACACTGAAGTGTGGCGATCCGAGCCCAATGGTACCCGACGGGTTGGGCCAGGTTTGGTCAAAAATGTAGCTATAAATTGTATTCGGGCTCGGGTCGGATTCGGTCAGCTTTCAGTGAAAATGTAGTGTAAAAATAAATAAAATCCTATTGTCTGTCCTGTTTATTGCTTGGGCGCTGTTATTTACGTGACAACACCTGAACATAACACACACAGACACACATTAGCTTTTTGTTTCTACCTCTCTCCTCTCTGGAAGTCTCGGACCTCCAGCCGCCCGCCACCGCCTTGATTAAATGCTGAAAATAAAATAAAAGAGGGAGACAGGTTTTTCCTATTTTATCTTATTTTGTTATATTTCTCCCTCTCCTCTCGCTGGAAGCGTCAGACCTCCCGCTCCCGTCTCAAACACGGAGGTCTCCCTCTCCGCTGAGCACACCCGGCCTGTTAAATAGCCTGTAACCGTAACAACTGTGTGACACAAACTCAGTGCTTTGGTCATTAAATAATATCGGGCTCGGTTTGGGTTCGGACAGAAATATGCGACCCATGCCGCACTCTAACACACACACACAAACACACGGAAAACCGGACATTATCATCAGTTTATAAAAAAAAACCCAGATGCCCTGGACGGGACGTGAAAAGTGGACATGTCCGGGCAAAAGAGGACGTTTGGTCAGCCTATTCAATAGACAGAAGTGTACAGTGTGGTGCTTGTTAAGATGAAGTAGGTGAAGGGTCTTCCCCCAGCATGTGTGGTGGATTGAGCAACATGCTGCTGAGGGTTAGGTGGCTGCAGGCCTGACAGGCTTTTGGATCAACTTGTTGCTGCATGTCATTGGTTAATGGTGTGAGACAGAAGTGTATGCTTTGTTGATTGCTGAGGTGAGACTAGCTATTTTATGGTGACGTAGGCAGTGTGCTCGTTAACATGACATATTGGGCCTCATTCACGGTGTGTATACACAAATCTGTGCTTAAAATGTGCTTACAAACGTTTTATGCACAAGTCTGGGATTCATTAATGTTTTCTTATCTGAATTTGTTCGTACTCCGTAAGCAAATTTAGAACTGCCTTAAGACTGCAGCTGATCGGAAGATTGGTGGTTTGATCCCCAGCTCCTCCAGTCCGCACATCGAGGTATCCTTGGGCAAGATACTGATCCCCAAATGGCTCCTGATGGCTGTTCCATCAGTGTGTGAGAGCGTGTGAATGGTTATTGAATATCTTGTATAGTAGTCTCAGACATCAGTGTGTTAATGTGTGTGTGAATGGATGAATGTGACATAGTGTAAAAGTGCTTTGAGTGGTCAGATGACTAGAAAGGCCCAGCTGTATTAGAAAATATAAACACACCTTTTAACTAAATGTATATTTAGTAAAAATGCACTGAGGCTTTACTAGACAAGATTCAAAACCATTAATTTACAAATGTAAGTGAAATATTTAGTCTAAACACAATATAACATCCGTAGATATCCACATGCTGCTGTTGTATTGTTTCAAACATTCATATTTCTCCATATATTATCCATAATATCTTCAGTTTGCATGTAAATATTGCCGACTCCTCTCTGTAAAAGTGGTGGCTGAACCCTGACCTTTTGATTAACACCTCTATTGAGCCAATAAGAGCTTCCATACTGAAAGTCTATACTTCAATAGGCAACAAGGGCCTGCCTTGATGGAAGTGCCTCCCCTACTTCCTTTGGCCTCAGAGCCCATCAGTGGCCAGCAATTGGCCCGATGGCTTATGTAGTTAGGGACACTCCTCACCTCCATGGGAGTTTTTAACTCTCTCTTGGCATTATAGACTGTCATACACACACAGAAATGATAAACACATGGCTCCTCTGTTGTCTCAAGGGGGGAAAAACAGTCTTTCTTATCACTTAAGGTTTTCTAGAAATGTTTTCATACACAGAAAGCTTCTAAATAGACATTTCTGTCTATGTTTAATAGTTTTTCACTCATATTCACAGATTTAGAGCATTGTTTTACCCTCTTTTTAAAAAAAAAAAAAAAAAGCACCAAGATGAAACCTTAGAAAAATGTGTAAAATGTTTATTTTCTGTGATGTAGGTGTCTACTTTGAATTGAGACCATGCATCTTTTTTCAAGATTAAAAAAAATGCTTTATTTCAGTTATTTTGAAACTCATATGACTCAATGACGAAAGCACTTACAGTGATTTTGATTGTTGGGAAACAAACTTTGAAGCGTTACCTTTCATATGAGACCATGTATGTACATGTACTAAAAATGGAACAAGACCAGCTTTCATTTTACTGTGGGTATGGCTTGGATGGACATTTAAGGTGAGTTTAGGTGAATTTTACAAGGAGGATGAGAGGGTGCCCACCTGCTGACCCTGTAGACTTGCCTGCACTCTTACACTTACGCACAACTTAATTTCGATACCATGTTCTGTTATTTGCTAAGGCAGGTTGCGGGACATAATTCAATACTGGGCTTACATAGCTCACCTGAGTGTTGGCGCATTTTACTATGCATTGATAACTGACAGAGATAATATTAATGAAAGCATTTAGACAAAAATACTCATATCTCTTTAGGTCAAGTGCATGAATCAATGCATGTGTGTAGAATTCACAGACATCAGGGGTATTAAAGAGTAACTAATGACCTTTAATAAGACCTGTAAATAGAAAATCTTGCCATAAAACACATGCTTGTTAATGCTAATTAATGTTACATTATCTTAATGTCACAGGGTGTGAATGCCTACAGCACTGCATTGTAATCCAGGGAGCTGGATAATTTAGATTATTTTCAATTATGAAACCAATTAATCTCACTAAAATACAAGACAATGTGTAATCATTAATATCTTCATGGTTGAACAGCACACAGAGATGGTGCAGGAGCATATTTTGCAAGGATACCACTGTAGGTCGTTGTGTTCCTATAAATAGTGCATAGTTATTATTCTGCCCTCCCAGCGTTGAACCACCCCCCACCCACCCATGCCATCCCCTATTCACTCACATCCACCATCCTATGTGTGTACTACACCTATACAGCTCTTAGTCTTTCACTCCCAGGCTCTTTGTCTTTTTGTAGTCTGTAACCTTTAAATTCTTCAGGAGAGTGATTCATGATCCCAAACACTCACTTGTCTTGTCTTTGTTAATGCGTAGTTTGGATTATATAATTGCTAACATGCATTTCAAGACACTCTGAGGCTGATGGACAGATGAGGGAGCATTTTTGTCTCCTCCTCTGAGGCATAAATAGTTCCAAAACAATTTTCATCTGGCTGAGTCACCCCTGAAGAGCAAAATTAGGTCAGCCGGGTAAAGATGGATGAGTACATTCAAGATCATTTGGATTACAGATGATACTGATAATGATTTCATGCATCATTCCAAAATACACTCTTAACACTTCAATACAGTACAATATGCAATGATGCTTTTTGCAGTACATTTGCAACTAATGTTAGACACTAAAATAAGAACATTTTCATGCAAATTACTGCTGTTATTCCACCATTTGTTACTCTTTACCAAAGAAGTATGACAACTTCCTTGGTATATTTGCACACACTTCTTTTAAAGGAGTATATTAGTCATATATTTTAAGGATGAGAGTGCCCATAAAATCACCAAAAATATCACAATTGTGCTTTGGATATGAGCCACATTTAGTATATTTAGTAAGTATTTAGTCGAGTAAGTTACGTTAGTCTTTATTTCACTCCTTTATCCACCACGTTCAAAGTGAAACGCACCTACTGTGTCTGGTAACAGTAGCACTGATTGAACTTGCACCAGCCCTCCATTTACAGTGATGAAACCATTATTGGAGTGGGTGGAAATTAAGCAGTTTAAGCTCAAAGGAATTAATACCTCCCTCATACAGCTGTGGCTGATTGAAAATAAGCACTTGAACACGTCATCAGGTCCTTATACCCACTCATTCAGAGAGTTGTTTCAAGAACATGGATGCTTTGTTTTTGACAGTTTGTTAGTCCAATGAGCCCAATGAGCTATCAATGGGCGAACCAAGTGACTGTGTTCATTTTAATGCAGACTTCCGACCAATTTGACAACAACATACAGTGGTGGAAAAAAGTTTTCGGACACCCTTAAAATTTTACACAATCTCAAATATTATCATGAAATATTTGTGGGAAAATCTTTTTTGTGTTTCAAAAGGTGTGGCTGTATTAGACAGATACAAACAAATACAAATTATATTTTTTTGTTTATTGTTTACAAGAAAAACTAGCAAAACTAAATTCTTGACAGTTTCAATATGTCAGTTCTCAACATTGTTGGTATCAAAGTCAACAAATAACAGAGAATGTGTTCAAAACTGAACAAAAAATAAATAAACCATCACATCATCAATTTAATATTTAGTAGTCCTGCCATTGGCACGTAGTAGAGCCCTAATCCTGGCTGGCATGTTCCCCACGAGCCTTTCACACTGTTGAGGGGTAATCTTGTCCCATTCTTCTTGAATTACTGCTTTTAATTCTTCTAAATTCTTTGGTTTATGCTTTGAAACAGACCTTTTGATAATCCACCACAGATTTTCAATGGGGCTCATGTCCGGGGATTGAGCTGGCCACTCTAAGACCTGGATACTGTGCTCCTGCAGCCAAGTTCTACTGGCCTTGGATGTGTGGCAAGGGGCATTATCTTGTTGAAACATCCAGTTTTTACCTTGACGGAACAGTGCACGCGCAGAAGGGAGCATGTGGGTTTCAAGAATGGTACAATACTTGGTAGAGTTCAATGTGCCATCACAGACAGTGAGATGACCAACACCAGCAGCACTCATGCATCCCCAAACCATGATACTGCCTCCACCATGCTTGACAGTAGGTACTGTACATGCTGGAGATAATGCTTCGCCTGGCCTTCTGCGTACCCTCACATTAGTAGGAGGAAGATAAAGCTGGAAACTGGACTCATCTGACCACACAATCTTCTTCCAATTCCTGGCTGTCCAGTTCTGTGTGCCTGGGCCCAACGACGCCGGGCTAACCTCTGTCTCTCATTGATCAGGGGCTTGATAGCCTTGTAGGACCTTAAGCCATGATCTAAAAGTCGGCCACGACAGTGCGGGGTGGAACACTGGACACCAGTTTGGTTTGACCACTGCTGCTGAAGCTCCTGTGATGTCATTCGGCGGTTTTGCCTGCACATGCGGATCAGGATGTGGTCATTTCTTGCTGAAGAAACCCTTGGACGCCCAGATCTTGGTTTGTTTTCCAAGCTGTTGGTTCGTCTGTATTTCTGCAGAGTGTATCCAACTGCTGAAGGACTGCATCTGCACTTCCTGGCTATCTGGCGGCAGCTGTACCCTTCCTGGCTGAGAATCTTTATCTTCAGGCGTGTTTCCTGCGTTAGGTTCCTGGTTTTAGCCATTTTTGTGTCTGAAGAACTTTCAAATGTGCTGGCTTTATGTAGACACGAAGTTTGGCAACAAAAATTGTGTCTTTTAATAAAAAGAACAACCTTCATCACTGGTACCAAAATGACCCAATACTCAAAATTTCTTATGTATTTTTATGGAACCAATCAATTTTAAGTTTTTAATGGCTTTTTTAGGATTTATTTAGTATTTTGGCTGTGACTGTACTAAAAGAAATTGCACTTGAAGACCTAAGAGTGATTCTTAATGCAATATTTCACAAATGCATGGGGTGTCAAAAAACTTTTTTCCACCACTGTATATTACATTTAGATTCTGGAACATACATTAGCCATTAAACATTAACGTCACGTTATATAGCCCAGTCACCAGAAGGAAATGTTGGCATGGTACATATCTGCAAACCACGGATATGTTACATTTAAATAGTTTATACATATATCAACATTTCTAAAGTGACATTGTTCTGATAACATGTAGGCCTATATGAGTTTGTTTGATACCTAGGCATGGTAAAAGGTAAATGGACTTGCACTAGTATAATATCTTTCTAGTCTTCCAACCACTCTTTACACTACAAGTCACACTACACACACATTCACACACTGGTGGCGGACGCTACTGTACATGATGCCACCTGCTACACAGCTTAAACACACACACACCAATGGAACAATCATCGGGAGCAGCATGCAGTTCAGTAACTTGCTCAAGGATATTTTGACATGTGGACTGGAGGAGCCAGGGATCAAACCACTGATCTTCCAATTCGTTGACGACCTACTCTACCCCCTGAGCCACAGCTGCTCAGGAGGCACCTGCCACAGCTTGGCAAGATGGCCACCAAGCTGCAGACTATGCCATTTAGCAAGACATCCCAGCATTTTCTGCAGCTACCATCAAAACTGGATGTTTTTTAGAATATCACCGCACAGCAGGAAGTGTGTATTTACTGCTAACTTAAAGGGAAATTTCAGTTTATTTCAACCTGTCTCCTATTGTCCTAAATTTGGTTCAAGTGACTAGTGACATACAGATAATAGTTAGCATGTTAGTCGTTAGCCTAGATACAGCCGTAGCGTCAGACCTGTTAAAACGTAAGTGAACGGGCAACCTTCAAGTGCAAAGTTAGTCCACTAAACAAGCTTTTTTTCCACAAAGACTGCCTCATATCGTTAGGATAAATGTCAGAGAACATATAGAAAACGACATGTAAACGTGTTATCTTACCTTACTGGTGTGGTGCTATGTTTGTTTATCCCTCTAGCTCTGCTTTCCAAAGTGCAGCCGAAATATATCTCCCCAGCTCTAGATAAAGCCCAGCTGGATACTACTCCAGGTGGAGGTGTCTCGTCCTCGGTCACATCCAGACCTTGAAAATAAGGCTGCAACCGGTTCCATTCCTTGCAACAGAGGCATTCCTCTTTTGTGGGCACTGGGGCACAGCATTCACAGGTACACCACCAATCTCCAGAGCTACGCAGCCTTGCAGCAGCCATTCCTCCTCTCTCATCCTCTAACTTTACCTGTTGCGCCTCTCTCTCCTCCTCCTCCTCCTCCTCCTCCGTTCAGGCAACATGGCAGCACACCGGTAAGGTAAGACAACACGTTTACATGTCGTTTTCTATATGTTCTCTGACATTTATCCGAACGATATGAGGCGGTCTTTGTGGAAAAAAAGCTTGTTTAGTGGACTAACTTTGCACTTGAAGGGATGCCCGTTCAATTACGTTTTAACAGGTCTGACGCTACGGCTGTACAGCTCTGATGAGGAGGATGCTATCAATGTTTACATCTCATGCTATCATGAGCACAAGCCTCTCATCCATGAGTAGATCCACACGTCCCCCTGCGCAGTGATACGGTTGGCAGTTGTAACTTAGTAGACAGAAAATAGTACCTAGACAGAACTGCTCACAACAAAGTCTGCGGATTATCATGGGTACTGGGTCATGATTTCAGAAAAGAGACATTAATGTTGAGTTTTTGTTTTTTTTTTCTAATTTTTTTTTCTTTTTTTCTTTAGTGCTTCGAAAACCACAAGCTGAGTGACATTTAGTTCCATTATATTTGAGAAAAGAAAAGGCAGACATATCTACTAGGCTTGGGCGGTATCGATCAGTGAGATGAGCAACTTTGTTATGTTTGCAAAGTCTTTTAGCCTTCAGTCTAATAAGTGCACAATATAAACTCACAAAATGACAAGAAAGTTAATATTCTTACACTTATTTCCTTACTAAACAGAGACATGCAACTGCACACCTTCTGAATTAACATTAACTCATCCTTCATTCAAACTAGACAGAAACAAAATTAAACTCATCAAAGCTGTCTTGTTATCTAGTTAGTCCACTGTTCCAACAATCACCACATGTTGAAATAACTCTAAATTCTCTGAGTTAGAAGTTCTCCCCACCGTCTATCTCTCTGCTGTTGCTGGCCGGCTGTTTACAGTCCTGTAACGTTATCCCATTGGCTTTAAAATTAACCATCAGAATCATCCAACATGGGGCGTTGGTGGCTTAGTGGTAGAGCAGGCGCCCCATGTACAAGGCTGTTGCCGCAGCAGCCCGGGTTTGAGTCCAGCCTGTGGCCCTTTGCTGCATGTCATCCCCTCTCTCTCTCTCCCCCTTTCACACTTAACTGTCCTGTTCATTAAAGGCAAAAAATGCCCCCAAAAAAATCTTAAAAAAAAAAAAAGAATCGTCCAACATGCTTTTTTAAAATTTCCACAGTGAATGAATATCACATAGATTTAAGAGTATTGTATTTCATGTCTCCATCTGTTGGTGGGCCATCACGATAAGAGTATACATGCATAATATGATGTTAATTCCACTACGGAAGAGACCTGATGATCTAAAATTAGGTGGTGGAAAAAGTGGATATATCGGTATCGGTATCAGTTATTGGCCAAATGAGTTGTTACATATTGGCATATCAGATATTAGTCCAATATCATGTATCCCTACCTACTACATGAAGAAAGTGTGGTGGTACATTACTGTGGATTGTTGAAGCATCTATCACATGATGGTCCAGGACCTGCAAGACACTCTTGATCACAGACATTTGAGCTTCCCAGAGGTTAGAGAGTTAAGATCAAGAGGAACTGACTGTCCTCATGAATAAATATTTGATTATTATTATAATGAGTTGTGCCGTGGTTCATTGGAGCATTCAGTTAATTATCATGTCATTCTATGGATGACAGCGAGGCTTTCATCTGAACTTTGTCCAAGTATCAGGTTCGTGCTTGTCCCATGTGACCCTGATTGTCTCATACCAGTGTTGATATTACATCCTACAGAAAGTGCCCATTAGATGAGTGGGCAAAATGTTTTGATGATTCGGGTGAGGGAGTGCTTTCTTCACCTTGTAGGTCCCAAGCTGCTCTGTGGTTAATTATTCACCCTGCTGATTAATCTTTCAGTAACACCAAACTGCGCCAGGGGACGAGGTTAAAAGGGATGCAAGGTGTGATCAGAGTCTCAGTAAGAGTTGGCGTGAAGAAAATTTAGACTTTAAAAACTTTAAAAAAGAAAAAAAAAACTGTCCCATGTCACCATAAAAATTACAGTACAGGATGTTAACGTCAGTACCCTACTAGCATTAAATATAAAAATTAAAAACAAAATTTATGTGATTCAGTGTTACTATTTATTTAAATTTATTTTTTGTCAAAGAACGCACGATGAACTCTCTTTTAACCCACATTAATGTCACTCACATTTAAAATGGCAAGTTAATATTTGTGTCTTTTCTTCACAAATATCCTATTTCAATCTTTTATTTGGTTTTCAGAGGGTTTCCAAAATTAGAAGACTACCAAAATCACTACACAAAATTTTGACCATATGTAATGCTTTTATGTACCATTCTCATGAACATCTTAAGATGACCTTGAAGGAATTCTTTCAAGTTTTGCACAAACATCCATTTGGACTCAACAATGAACTGAATAGAATTTGGCAGTCAATGGTCATGGTCAAGGTTGTTGTTACCTTTTCCGTCTCATTCTTGTGAGTGCGATATCTCACAAACACCTTGTGGGAATTCCTTGAAATTTGGCACAAACATCCACTTGGACTTAACGATGAACTGATTAGAATTTCATGATCAAAGGTCAAGGTCACTGGGACCTCGTCTCTCATTTTCATGAATGCAATATCTCGAGAACATCTTGAGGGAATTCCTTAAAATTTGGCACCAACATCCACTTAGACTTGATGATGAAATGATTAGAATTTCAGGGTCAAAGGTCAAAGTCATTGTCACCTTGTCTGTGTCATTCTCATGAACGCGATATCTCAAGAACACCTTGAGGTAATTCCATCAAATTTGGCACAAACATCCATATGAACTCTATTTATATTTTGATGTTCAAAGGTCACTGTGACCTCACAGAATGTGTTTTTGGTAATCAATCAATAATTTATATGCTAATTATGACAAAATTACACATAAATGTGCAATAGAATAGAATAATTGCGTGATGACATTTTATATCCAAAAGGTCAACTTCACTGTGACGTCAGCAAAAACACTTTTCTTGCCATTACTCAGTGCCATAACTGCTGACATTTGGTCAGATACTGAAGTGGTGACACTAATTATGGGTGCCCACCTTGAAGCTGTGGTGATTATATAGATCGTCTGTATTGCTGGGTTGAAGATATGTGTGAAGCAACCATGTTTTAGAAAATGTAGTTGTTGTAGCTAACTGAAACTTGACTGTTTCACGGAGGCATACAACTGCGAGGCGATAGTTCTAGTTTTATTTAATCAAAGATTTTGTAGTTTGGTGTCCCTCCCTCAGCTGGACTTGGGACATTGTCTGCCATTGCAGTCCAGTTGGCAGCAATCCTTGTCTTTTGAGTTAGATTTTAATATTTGATAAATGCAAAATATTTGACCAGATAGGACCTTACATCACCCTCAACAGTAGATGAGGAAAAAAAACCTCAAGATCACCTCACTCACTGACTTGTTATGAAGCTTTACGGTCTTCAAATCTCCTGTGTAAGTGAATAAGTGGACCCTCTTGAGCTGAGACTGTTTGTCAAAAGATTCTTCACATTAATCATGCACAGAAATATAACACAACATTGTCAATATGTGTGCTGTGTGTGAGCACAGAGCAGCAGCTGTGTGCATTGCAGCACTTGCCATGAAAGTTAGTTTGGCCATCTGACCCTGCGGAAAGCTGGAGCGGGTGATGTCGGGGTGGATTGGGGGGATAAGCGCAAAAATAGAATGTGACATGGCCCCCCAAAGAGTAAAAAAAACATGTAACTTTGTTTTTAGTCAGATTTTGAGCAATGAATTCCCACTGTCATCTTTTTTCTGTGTTTCTGTTTTTTTAAAATAGGTGTTTATTTTGTTTATTACTGTACACCACATTTTTCTGTTGTTTTTTTTCTTCTCGCTGTCTCTACGGACATTAAATGGGCCATATTGCACCCTGAGGCTTGTGTGTCCCCCGCTGCAGTCCAGTGTCTACAGAAGGGGAAAGAGCAAGAGAGGAAAGGAGGGGCAAATGAAGAGAAAATGCTAGAGATGGAAAAAAAATGTTAATAAACAAGACTCACACATCTTATATGCATGATATGTTCCAAAACATACATCAGTGGCATATCAGATCCAAATATCAGAATTTCTGCTGAGCATAATAGAAAAGGAGAGGGTGTTGATAGTACTATGAGTGTAACTGATAGGGTTACACCTGATAATGACTGTACAGAGTATGAATGGCCCAGCATCGGCGACACTTGATGAGATGCACAGAGCATAAAAAGGTAGCAGAAGAGTTAAAGCAGGCCGATGCTGAAGAGGGGGGGAGGACGGGAACGCTGGAGTGAAGATACTTTGCCTCTCCCTGGAGCAGAGGAGACAGAGACACAGATGTCAGAGAACAAAAATTCCCCAGAGAGAGGAGGGCAAAAATCTGCTCATTTCTCAGCTTTGCACTGTGAAACACAGTTCGTGAGAGCCTGATAGTCTAATTGGCTCCGTGTATTAACATCATTACACACTTTTGCCCTGCGTCCCCGGACATCTGCTTTGAGAGTTATGACCGTAGGTGTGCAGATGGGGTGAGACTTAATGATTGTCACGCTTTATTTTCAGTGTTTTTCTTTTTCCCTTTTGAACTTTGCTGTCACTATTCTGAGTAACCCACAGTCAAATATTCCACTATGTTCACACTTTGGCACCATTATTATACCCTGATTATGCAACCGTGTTGTGTGTACACAACAAAAATATTTGTGACTCACAGAAGTTGGAAAGCAAAATTGGTGTGAATTTTATTTATTTACACAAGTTAGAATCAAACCAACTAAATAAGAAATAATAAAAAACAAATGTGCAGGGAGAGGAAAAGAGGCCATGCAATACCAAGATAATAAAAAACAATATTGACATTGTCATATATCGAGTATATAAATAAATAAAACCGAGACCAAAATATAATCTAAAATTTGCTTGCTTAGTATTCCTTGTACTGTGATTTTAACCAAATTAAAATAATGTTTCATAGTTTAGGAACTCTAACAAATGAAAATGTACCTATCATAGTGAAATCTTTGGGTATATGAAGATTATATGACTCTCAGGTTGAGGAGAAAGTGAATCTGTGAATTTGTTGGAATATACAGTAAGAAGAAAGATGATTTGGTAGATTGTTTAATTTTTTTCAATGTTTTCTTTGGTTCAAAAACACTGATGTCCAATGGCCATGTAACACTGCATTTCCAGTCTTTTAGTGGAGAGTATTAAAATAAATCATGCTCTCAAAATTCAACATTGGTGGAGACGCAGAAAATGGAAGGTTGGGAGACCTCTCCCAGAAATTTTTGAACATTTAACACTTAAGTTCCTGCATTTTGGTTAATTTTTATGCACCAGTTTGGGTCTTTTCTGCATCAATTTGGGCAATAAATGTTTCCCCAAAATAAAAGTCCTCTGCTACTTTCATGTTTTTATTGGTGAGACAAATGCACATGATCTAAATATTAAGGGGACCCTGTGCCCCCTCTGAAATCTGCACCTATGTTTGCTCTAACAGCCTATAGTTCTGTTTAGTATATCACATCGCAGTTGTTTGTTTATCCCCATGCTGACTAATGAATAAATGGAGCCTCAGTGTTAATTCCAAAAAAGGTTATGTTACTATTTATAGCTCAAAACTGCTGAAGTGTGTAAAGGAATTTCACTTTGTCATCATTTTTGTGTTATGCTTTTTAATGTTTGCTCTTGTATTGAATATATGTTGCATTGGTGCAGAGTCTTTAAATTGTAAGAAAATCAACACCTTTTAGAAACTCAACATCTGAACTGATCATTTTAGAGGATTTTGAAAAAAAAATCTTAGATCAGGGGTTCTCAACTGGGTGCCATTTTAGGGAGCCAGCATATGATTAAAGGCCACACAGGAAAAGTGCACACACTAAGGCTCTTTATGACTTCTATGACTTTTTATGACACACTAACACTTTGCAAAAACTGTCAGGCTGTTGGGGCATTTTAAGCATGACTGAATATTCGGGGGGATTTGTCCTCAATATACATCATAGTTAGTTACACTACAGGTCTGTAGGACACAGGGCTACTTTCTGACATGCTTAAAAAAGACCTCTGACCTTTGGCACGAATGTGTCAGCAGCCACTTGTTGATTTTTTTGGTGAATCTGTCTGTCTGACATCATTTGTCCGCAGATGTGAAATATTTAAGGTTGTGTTTTCTTAAGTAAGAGAAAGGTTCAAACTGCAATAACAAAATAGAAAAGGGATATTAATGAAGCGCCTCATTATGCGAGGAATGATCTGTAGTGACGTTGGTCCTAATGAACTTTACGCGTGGACTGCGTGACAGACAGGCGGCAACGCAACACAGTGCTGTCATCCAAACTTAGCGGAGCCCCCTGTGAAGCGTCAGACGGAGCGCCCGGCTGCCAGATCAAGCTGCACTTCACTTTCACTGCAAATGCTCGATCAGGTGGCTGCTGCTTCAACTTCACCCCCGCGGACTGTGCAGTGATGGTCGAGTGCGTGGATGTGGATTAGTAGAGAGTGTTGGTCCAACTGGCTGATGCTGAACACCTTGCACGTGGCGGAGGACTGCCTTCTTTTCTTTTGCTCGACCTCCAGCCTCCAGCAGCTTCACTCTGTCTGTCAAGCGACAGAAAGCGAACCATGAGCTCCTCTCTCCCCAAAAGCGAGTCCACTACTTCTCTGCTGAGATCCTCGGGGTTCAACCGCAGGTCTGCGCACTCCAGTAGCGCTCCGCGAGATCACCGGAGCCACCGCGCTCACCATCATCCCACCGGGGCCGGAGGCTGCGATGATGCAGGCTGGACAGAGGACTGCGAGACGAGCGCGCGGAGACCTCTCTGCCAGCCAAGACATGCAGACTCTCGAAATGTTGGTGATCACCGGGCGCAGAAGAGCCACTCTCACCGGCAGACGAGCGTGCCGGATGACGGTTACGCTCAGGAGGATGTGAGGCACCGGACGAGCCGGCATCAGAAAGAGCGCAGCAAGTCCACCAGGTCCAAACACTCTCATCATCACCACGACTCCTCTCGAGGCGAGCTGCCTCCTGCAGCGCATCACCAGGGCGGCGCCCAGCAGGACAGGAGGACCTCTCCAACTCCTTCTTATCCTAAGCAAACGGACGACGCGGCTTTCTTCTTCGAACCCAGAGAGAGAGTCATCACCGGCTCGTCCTCCAGCCTCAGCTCTGACCCACCTGCGACAAGCGCACCTGTCAAGCCCGCATCCAGCCGCACATCCAAAAGACTGAGCGCAACCGCGTCAGAATATGACTCTAGCCTCCATCCTATAGTGAAGTCAGTCTTTGGGCAGGTAAGGGGGCATGGAGAGGACATTAAACCTTTGAAACAGTTGTGCAGATATAAGTTTGTTTGTTGGACTTCAGCAAAAAAGTCGATTTAAGAGTGTGCGTCTGCGCAAATGTGTGGGAGTTTTGTCTTGTAACACAATGCAAAGGGCAAAATTTCAATTTGCAGAGTAAATACATCAGCAGCAGCATGAATCAAGAATCCAGACTCAGAACATTTGGTGGGAACAGGCACACAACTTCAATACTCAGATGGCTAAATTTAAGAACAATGTAAGGACCTTAATACCAATGCAGTCTTTTTTCTTTTGTCAAGTCTTGCTGGTTTCACATACTCAGTCTAAATGGCAAAGACAAGGCAAAACTCCCCAAAAACTAAAACAAGTGAAATATTTTAGAGGCAATTCAAAGAGAGATCCCCCTCTGTGGACAGCTGGGGGTGCAATTGGAGCCATAGGTGGGGAAATAAGCAAATAGAAATAAGACAGCTAATTTAAAAGTCCATCAGTGAGAGTGTAAATCCATAGGACTAAAATCCAATCATTACACTAATCCCAGTATAAGAGGGAGCAGGTATATATCAGTCTCAGCGGCTTACTCTCACTCAACATTACGTCCGTATTTTAAACAAACTTATGTGATATTCTACTCCTTTATTGTAACATTTAGCTGTGGGTGCTTGACAGTGTATCACTGCCGCAGAGCTGATTGGTTGACAGCAGGTGGAGGTTCACGGGTGAGATGTAGGTGAAGCTGGCAGCCCTCCGGTCACCCCAGTTGAGCAGATTAAAAATGGATGCACGCATTCAGTCCAAATCTGGTTCCTGTATGTATCTGGTATCCATCACTTTCATGACGGGGGTTGCTGCAGTCTGTCATGCATCCCAGTATGAATACAGCCGCTTTCATTGTGCCTGTCACCTGAGCAACAGCAGGGGGATCAGCTTTCCCGCTGTGTGGAAAACTTGTCAATGATGAGAACTTGTCACTCACACAGACACACACACATGAGCACACAGGTAAGTACGTTAATATACTGATACACATTGAGGTGAATATGTGGGTTAACATCAAATAAAGGGTGTTATTTCTTTTCCCTGCATCACCCGTTCACCTACTAATAGTTGTCTGCCACACTTCTCCTGTGACTCCAACACATCGTGCAGTTGTACAGCACAGCAGGCTGTCTGTTCCCTCCCATCTTTTTTCTTGTTTCAATGAAATCCTTCTCTCTGCGTTGATGATAAAAAGCTCAAGAGGAGACAATTACCTCCCCGAACGCTAATGTGTTCCAGAAATAACTCCTCTCAATCCAGGCCAGAGCTTCAATCAGTCTTAGGGGTTCCAGTGAGGCGAAATCCATGCAGCGGTGTGCTATATAAAGTCTCTGGAGCTGCAGACGTGTGTGGAAATAGCAGATGTTTTGTCATTGCCATCGAATCTATAAATGACTGCTTATGTTTTCCACCTGAAATACTTTGAGTTTTGGGAGAACAGTAAACAGTTTTACAGGGTTATTGTTTATTTGGATAGTGATGTTGGCAGCTGTGGATATTTTCTGTTGAGAGAGATGTGAAAAAATAACAGGATTACTCAGTTATCAACTCACATTAAAAAAGTTCAGACACTCAGCGATGATGAATGCATGTTTTGTGACTGAATCATCAAGTTTTTAAAGAGGACAAGTCCCTGTGATGCCAATGTGAAGTCATTTGACGCCACTCAGTTGGGCACATCAGTGTGTAAGATGTGTGTGAGCATGAAAAGAAAGAAACTGATAGAAGAGAGGTTTTTTTTTGCACCTGCTCAGCACCTTACCGGAGCTGTTTCTCTCAAGTGACCACGCAGTCATAATAACATGCCTTTAATGCTTCTTGAATAGCTGTGGCAGTGCACCGCAGAATGCAGGGTGAGATGTTGCACACTACAATTCTACTCTTTCTTTTCACATTTTCTTATGTAACATCAAGATCTGCATACAATCCCAACAGAACTCATTTGCTGCCAGTGAAAGAAGCTAAAAATAGCCCATCAAGACCTGATTACGAGAGACTGGAAGAGGACAGAGTGTTTTTTATTTTTTTGTTGTTGTTGTTGTCTTGGTAAGAATATTCAGATCCTTTGGCGAACATGCTACCTGACAGAGCAAATTTGAGATACAGTTGAACAAAAGAGCAAGTTACCAGCATGTGCGGTCATGTTTCTCTGAGCCGCCGATTTATAATCCACGCTTTCGTATTCATAAAATGAATCATGGTTGCAAAATAAGGCTAATGTGGGGGTTAGAGTAAGGACAAATGTGAGATGCGGCGAGCTGCTTCAGTGTGTTTTGCATCTTGATGGTTGCTGTGATTCAGATAAAACATTTCAATGTGAAAATGTGTACATTCAAAGCATGCAGGCTCCAGTAACCTCACATCTCTGCACATTAAACTATCCAGGTTGCACCAGACACCTTGATCAAGGACGGAACATGAGCAGTTTTATGTCCCTGTAGAAATTCTGTTTCTATTTTAGGAGATTCCAACAATCCACATCCCTCAGCTTTTGTGACCTTCAGTGACCTTGCTCACAAAAACCCTCAGTGGGAATCTGGGAACGTGCTACAGACCTCTTATTTTAGGACTTCTGTTATCTACTGTAGAGAGATTTATAATTGAGCGGATGATTTTCTTTTCAAATTAAATTTAGATGAAAGAATCTGCGTATTAACCAGCAGAGGGAGCACACACCGCTCGCACTAATGGGTCTGAACTCAAAAGAGTGTGTGAGTGAGGGAGATTAACAGTCCACTGTGTGTCACATCAGTGAGACAAGAGAAGTGAAAGGGCAGCAAAAGAAAGTGAAGGAAGCGAGGCAATCGGACAAATCAGGAGGAGGAGGACAAAGGATAAAATAGAAAGTGCTGGCAGACCTGATGATTGTTACATAAGACAAGCGCTCATCAACTCTCACTTCCCTGCTCCCACCTGACAGCGGCGGAGACAATGAGAGGAAAGGTCTTAAAACACAGATTAGCCCTTCACTTCCTCGTCTGGTTCTCCTGCTCCCATCCTGACATTTCCTGTCTGCCTTTCCCTTTCCTCTTCTTCTTTGCTTTTACAAAATATCTCTTCTTCTCCTTGTTTCCTCTGCCGGGGTCACGCTGACCTTGATGATGTCTGAGGAGTGAAGGAGAGGAGGCATGCTTTACAACAAAAGACAAAATTAGCAGAATAAAGAGAAAGAGCTTTGTGGAAATGAAAGGAAAGATCATCGCATTCACCACAGCATATGCCTCCAGTATGTCTAGAGTATAACAGGCTATTTTTAGACACAGAGGGATATTTTTATATCTGCGCTGGCAGAGAAGGAGGTAGAAAATTCACTCTTTGGTTAAATCCCTTTTTTGAGATGAGGATTAGGCAGTGAAATGCAAAAGGCTGCGCGCACAACTGCACGTGCTGCAATTCTAAGCACATGCGTGTGTGTGATGATGCTAAATATTCATGCAGACCTGAGGCTGAGAGCGAAAGTCAGTGAGAGACAGGGAAATGAGACAGAGGACACAGGATAAATGAGTCAGAGGAGAAACAACAGAGGTTTAATTGACTGAAATGAGACATGTCAATATTTTTTTTCTCCCGCTGACGCACTAGACGTTTAACCACACTTATTGAACGTGTATCTGAAATAACACCAAAACAGCAGAGTAATCTGCATGAAAGCTGGTGATTTGAGCTATTTGGATTTAAATGACTTAATCAACTGTAGGATAAAACTGTGACGTCTTAGCCCAAATACAAGACGATGACGCAAGTGTGCACTGTATTCACCACCCTAAACGTCCTCTGTTGACGACAAAAATACGCACAGAAAAATCTCACAGTCACTGTTTTTATCCTTTTATCTTCACTTCAGAATACGTTGTGAGCTAAACCCACACTTTAGAGGAATTTTTGACATGACTACATCTTATTCCACTTTGCAAATAAAAAGATGGGCACAAAATTTTGCCTTGAAATAGCAAAAGAACAATGTCAGGTTGCTGAACGCATGAGAGCTTGCTATTACATCAATCCCTTCCTTCCCCCTTGACATCTTTCAGCTCATTTAACACACTCGATGGCTGTGGATGAAGCAGGATGAGCTTCCAGTCTAGTGCATATAGATTTCTGTGCATAGTGTGTACAATGCAAAAATCATTTTAAATCCTGGAAAGCTGTAGGAACACAAACACTCCTCAGATATTCAGATACATGTTCTCCTGAGATGTTGGTGAAATGTTGTCGGTATGTGGTGTGTAAGCAGTTATGTAAAGTAAATGGTGTGTGAGAGTGAGAAGGGGTGAGGAAGAAGGACACAGCCAGAGAGAGAGGGGAGAAATGGATCTCATGCCCGTGCACACTATGTATGGTCTGACATTATGAGAGCTGACGGCTCCTGTGTCTGACGTCTGATGTGTTCTGAAGTTCACAATGAGCCTCCGGTGAGAGGCTGGGTGATTCATCTGCAGAACAACACAGAGGAGCCGCAGAGATGTTGAATGGGAGCGAGATCTGAAGCGACTCCGGCGTGAATGTGTTTATTAAAATAGAAGAGAATAGACAAGGTCGAGCAGCAGAGGGAAATAAGGATACTTATTAGTGCTGCAATGGCCAATGCTGAAGTTATCTCAGGAGTGAATGCAGCTGTTAAAAACCTGAAATGAGGATTTTATACTGTGTATTATGGTTTGTAGTGGTAGAAGAATTGCTCACATCCTTAAAGCCCCCCTAAGTTAGAAAATGTGTTTTGCTCATCGTTACTCCACTTGGATGTTTGACCTTCACTCTGCAGAATGATGTGTGTGCAGAGTTTGACACTAGAAGGCTGTTTTGTAATTCATCTCCTGAAGGGAGAAAGTTTCTCTGTGCTGAACTTAAGACAAGCACAAGCATGACTTTATGACATCACAGCTTGTTTGGAAGCTAATCATGGTTCGATCTGAAACTTATACAAGTGTGATGTGGAAACTTGTAGCCTCTAGCACACACTGAGAATGGAAAGTATTATGAGGGGCCGGGCAGCCTAAGCTGCCAGCACGGTATTGTTTTGTTGCATGTTCTTCTTCTTCTTCTTCTTCTTCTTCTTCCGAGGAAATCATACTTCCCATGCGTGAAAAATCACCAATCTTTGCACAAAGTTCCAGTCCCATGCCAGATTGCCTCAGCTGCAAAAACAGGCCAATAGTCCTGATGGTGGCGCTACAGCAAGCCTCTAAAGTTCAAAAATTTGAAAATTCACAACAAATCAACCATATATGCCACAGATTTGCAACTTTCACCAAAATGTAGCCCCAATACTTTTGTACATTTAAACCTATTGCAAATTTATGTCCTACACAAACGATGTACACAGATTTTTGATTTATCGAAAATTGAGCCTACAGTGCATCAAAATGTTTGACTGTAAACGGTATTGTAAACATATACTTGCAAATTCTTGCTAAATACATTTTCAATGTTCATTAAAAAAATGACAACATTTTGGAGTCACGGTAGATGATGTTTGAAAAATATCAGAATTTTATCTCAAAAACTGAAATTTTTTTTAACAGCATTTTGAATTTTGCTCTAATGTGAACAATTGGAGTCAATGCAAAAATGGCATTTTTAAACATCAGTTTTTCACTTATGGAGCAAATTAGTCATTGTTACAAACAAATTACCAACATCTCCAGGCTGTCTAGATGCAATTTGAGCATTTTCGGATTTTTGTCTTAATAACTGAATTTATGACAGCCATTTGAATTCTGCCTTTACACACTAACAGCTGCTGTCTTGCACACAGATGACTGGCTTAGTCAATTTGTGAAGCTACAGGTAATATTTCTGTTTGCCAGTTAGCTCAGTGAGATAGAGGATGGTTCTTGGTGCTGAAGATTGTGAGTTCAAGCCTCAGCTCATACAATATTTCCGTATGAGAAATCTCCCCAAGCTTTTCATAAAGGTCCAGTCCCATGCCAGATGTCCTCAACTGGAAACACAAGACAATAGTCCTGATGGTGGCGCTACAGCAAGCCTATAAATTTCAAAACTTTGAAAATTCATAACAAATCAACCATATGTGCTACAGCACATGGCTATTGTAAGCACCCTGATGCTTGGCTTAGTCAATTTATGAAGCCACACATGAACTGTCACTTGCCAATTAGCTCAGTGAGATAGAAGACAGACCTCAGTCTCAGAGATTGTGAGTTCAAGCCTCAGCTAAGGCAGAATGGGCATTCTAATGTGAAAATCTTATGTTCAGGAATCATGCTATGTAGAGACTACTAAGGTTAAAATAATTATGATCCAGGCAGTTTTGCGGAGAGACAAATACTCCCTGTTATCCCTTGTCTCTTTTCCCTGTTTATTTGGCTTAGCTATCAGTCAATATGCAGAGTCTATCCAATAGCTACTTTTACATTTTAAAAAATGTTTTTGTCTTTGTCACCATGGATAATGTTTAGCTTTAAGCTAGATCAGGCCAGTTTGTTCATGATTGCTAGCAGTTAATGCTATTCTTACTTTCTTGTTCTTGAGTTTTTTCTTTCCTTTGTATATTATGAGTCTGATCACTTCAGCCACTCATCCACAATTTGAAGGGCATGCCATAATTATATGATGCAACATCTATGTTGTGATATGCTTTGTTTTAGTGTGTGTGTTGCTCAGAATTGCCTAATTTTGCCTAAAATTGCCCGGCCCCGACCATTGTTGCGCAGCAGCTATAATTTAAAGTAAACTGTTTAGTCTGAAGGGGCTTAAAGGGACAGCTCACCCCTAAATCAAAAATGCATATTTTCCTTTACCTGTAGGGCTATTTATCAGTCTAGACTAGTATTGACTTTACTCTTGTTTGCTGTGGCCATGTCTGTTACCTAGTACCTAGCAAGAAATATCTGGTGTTAGGTGACTGTTCATTTTCTTGTTTCCATCTGTCTATAGCCCCTTTTACACTGCCTCTTCAAGATGGCAATTTCAGGTTATGTTATGCTGCCTCGCCGTGCTGTTTAAAGCAGTGGTTCCCAAGTAGTCCAGCCACAGGGCACAGATACCTTTTTACTCAATAGTTAAAGGCTCAAACAGTGTAATATATTCAGTGTCATACTTGTGTTTGGCCATGTTGTCGAGCTAGTTTGCTGTCTCTGTTAAGTTGTTGTCCATCAGTCACTCACTCTACAGCAGGAAACAGCACTTCAAAATAAAAGCTCTGTGCTGGAAATTCACTGTACTTAAAAATAAAGTGTGTTTTTTTTTACAAACTTAACATGTTTGTGAGTCACTTGTGGTCCATTCAAAATGGATGTGCAACCCACTTTTGGACTGTAACCCACCAGTTTGGACCACTGGTTTAAAACGTGCAGTCAAGGTGCTGAAACGATGGACAGCCAGTAGAACAGGTCATGAGTGGCACAGTTTTATGTTTCGACAACATGTTATGGGTGTCACCCACTGCGTGGGATTCTAAAGTTGCAAGTAGCAGTTAGCAGCTAACTTAAAGGAAAAATATAGCACTGAAAATGTCCACAAATTAGGGAAACAATGAGGTTCACAAGCTCCTTAACCTCCGAGCAGAGGGTGAAATCAGCCACCATATGACAGGGATGATAAATAATTGCTGTTGCCATGTTATGCTGGTGTTGTTGTTGATAAAGCTCTGCTGACACGTATGCTATATGTCACACTACAGGCCGATGTTGTTGTGTTGCCTGTCATGCCTGTAACGCCTCTTTTGATTATATGACAATTGCTGAGACTTCAAACCATTTCTATACACACCTTGGCAAATGAAGATATAACAATTTATCACATTTTATAAGCGATCATATTTTTTTTCATATGTTTAATCATCAACCACTGTGTATTCAGGGAAAATTAACTGAGCATTAAGCTCTTTTACAGCCCTGAGTTCACATTCAGTGGGCTCGAAGGATACAAATATATAATTGCAATAAAGTGATGGGAAAAGTCCATATAAACAATAAATAGGCAATATCTACCAGGAATTATAAACAGCATTGGAAATAAAAAACAGTAAGAGTTAAAGAATTGAAAATGGAGTCTGCCATAAAGGATGGATATATCACAACAATAAAAACAGTAATATGTATAAAATATCATGTCTGTCAATTAACCAAAGCAGCAACTCTGTAAAACAACCATATCATCTAGCATACACTTGAAATGATACGTAACAACACTTACCTGTCTAATTTAATTACCTTTTGTAACTTGTTCCATTTATGTGGGGTGAAAAAACTAAAAGCTAATTTAGCGAGCTCTGTACTGTATCTGAGGGGTTTCAAGGGATAAAAATTCCTGTGAGCGTGAGTGATGAGAGATGGACTTGATTTTTAAAAGGGAAGTAAGGTAGAGGGGCAGCTTTAGACAATGTTTTTCCCTTCTGTCAGTGAGAGAACACCATCCTACATTCTGATACAGCTCACAGTGATCTAAATTTAAATTTGCAAAGTCAATATAGCTGTAAAATTAATGAAGTGAAGTGAAAAGTGCAATATTACTCTCTGAAATGTAATGAAATAAAAGTGGAAATGGAAATGGAAATGCAAGTACAAGTAACTCTTAATAACACATAAGTACCTGCACATTATTTTCCACTGCTGGTTTTAGAGGTGTTTGATCTCCAGTGTCATTGTATTTTACAATAAATGCGTGTGTGTGTGTGTGTGTGTGTGTGTGTGTGTGTGTATGAGTGAGGCAGAGAGAGAGCATTTGTTTGCCTCACTGTGTGTGTTTGCATTTGCACGTGTTGGTTCGCATCCTTGGTGGTTCACAATCCGTGTGTCATTTCTTTGCATATTTTGGCTTTGATCTGAATCCGTGCCCTTCAAGCTTAACATGACATTGTGATGCTTCTACGTGTGTGTGTGTGTGTGTGTGTGTGTGTGTGTGTGTGTGTGTGTGTGTGTGTGAGAGAGAGAGAGAGAGAGAGAGAGAGGGTTGGATGCTGGGGGAAGAGTGGGGAGAAATATGAGAGAGTAGGGGTTGAAGAGCAAGCGTGTGTTATATTTTTAGCTCCACAGCCCCACATCCATGTGTGTTTAATCGAGTGTGTGTATGTGTGTTTGTGTGTGTGTGCATGTTTGGATTAGTGTCTCCAGTGTCTCGCTCAGGGGAAGGTAATATGCTTGTCCGAACGAGCTTCTTCTGTCACATTCGCATAGATGGTTTAAAACTGTGGAGTGAGCGGGAGTAGAGGGAGGGAGCGAGGGAAAAAGAGCGTGAGACAGACAGACGGACGGAGAGAGGGAGTGAGAGAGAGGGTAGAGGGGAGGGAGGAAAGACACTGTAGGAGAGAGGATGGAATGAATAAGCAATCTTGCTTTTCCTACTCCTGGCGTTTGCATCTCGCTCTGATCACATGCATGCTTCCTCTCCCTCGCTTATCTTTGTGTTGTTCTGATCTGTCCTTCGTCCTTGTTTACATATTTCCTCCTTTGTCTCAGTGTCCCTCCCCTTGTACCTTGCCTCTAGGTCCTCCCCGTACACTCCTTCGTCCTCTCCCTCCTTCTACCTCCTATGATATCTCTGCTCCTCTCCCTGCCTTTTCCCAAATGTCCTCTTATATTAGTCAATGACCCACTGAACCCTCTTTCCCTTTCTAATCACTCCTTTTCCCATGCATGCCCGGGAACATATGCAAACACACATGCATACACTCACATACAGGCACACTGACACACACACGGTTAGAGAGAAAACATAAAGCAAGGAGGATTTTTCTTTGCAATGGGCAACTCTGTAAAGTCGCTTAAAATTTTCACCAAGAAGGTAAGGTCCGCTCTGCTGTGGTCTCCTTGAATCCCCTGATTGTTGGTGCATGTTTGTCTCATGGTGTGACCCCAACCTGACCAAAGGCTATGTGACTGGACCCTGTGTACTGTCTGACTGGGTGTTCACAACAGGCTGTCTCGAACTGTTTCCCTGTGTTTTGTGTCGTCCCAGCACATGGGAGAGTAAAGCTTGCGCAGTATGTCAACACTGGGGCTTAAAGTATTGATCAGGACTTTGCTGACTTCCTTTAAAACTAATTCTGCATGTGCTTTATGAATTGCACTGAGCTCAGTGAAGCGCTAATGTGGCATTTGCATCTTATCATATGCCTTCTGTTCCCTCTGTGCTCAATAGTGCATGTTGCATTCCCTAGAAACCAATTTTAGCCTTTTAGACAAGAGGTCAAAGGAGGCGGTCGGTGCTGCTTGTGCTCGACCTGTTTGCTGAGGTGAAGCCGTTGAATTTGGATCATGTCACCGAACATTAGAGTCAGTCAAATCGCACAGTGATGCCACCTTACCAGCCAGCGGAAGATTTCTACCCTGTTGAACCTGCACCTGCGGGATGTGACCAGTCAGTGGAAATGTTGCAAACAGGTGTGCTCTTTCAGCTATATCAGATTCTATTAGCCCTGGCTTTGAAGCTTTTAGACAGCAACATAAGTGCACAGTTGAGGAGCAACGGAGGAAGAACACTCAGGTGCGTTTTTGTAAAGGCTCAAGAAGATAACCTTCATTCGTACAATGCATCTCTCACATCTGCTGCCATGTCAGCGTATGCTTGAATAGACTCTCAGTGTAGCAGGCAAACAGCCCCACAAATAGACTTTTTTCTTCATATCAGCAGCTGCACATCCTTGAGGAAGCACAATATGACGTGCAACTGTTGATGCCATCTGTGCAAAATGGTTTGGAGTGGTGGAGAAGTTCTTACTTGACTTTTTTTTTTTTTTTTTTCTTGGTTATATAACTGCGAGCGCGTGGCTTCATAGTACTTTTCTGGCACGATATACCCACAGACAGCCCTGCTCCATGCATCACTTGGTCAGATTACCCAGTGGGCATCCGTTCCTGTGGTGGAGACTGTAGGAATGCATGAACTGGCATTAGGACCGGCATGGTAACAGATGGAGTGTGAAGGTCATTTGTAGAGAACATAATACCGTGTATTTTTACATGTAGTTTATGTATGCATATATATTTTTCATTACATATGCATGTAGTTGTTTTATTGTAAAAGCATCTGGAGACGGGTAGCATGTCTGAGAGATTTAAAGCGGCAGCAAAAATGGTCCCACAGTAATTTGCTGTGACAGTGAATCCAATCCACTCGCTTTTAGCTGGATTTTCCTTAACTGAGTTGGATGTTACACGGCAGTAATTGAAGACTTGACTGGCATTATCATGTTTTATAAGAGAGATGAGATGATACTGCTTTTGCATGACAAAAATGTGCAGCAGATAGTGACAGAGCATGAGAACAGAGTCCTTTGTCTGATAGTCTCTTGTTTTCTGCATATCAGATTATGCAGCTAGTTTCTCTGATTTAAATATTAGTCAGAACAAGGCTTGGACCTCATTTGAATTTATTTAGACAAAGCTATTTTTGTCCAGTGGCAGGCAGCGATTGCTCATTTTTAATTAACCTGTAGCTCTGTCTGTAATTGGGATGACTTCTCTCGGAACAACGTTTGCCCCTTGGTCGGTTGGCTAATGGGTGATTATAATGAAATGGCTGGCTGAACTTTAGTCTTCTCTTGTCTTCTGGACAACACAGTTATTTTGTAATTTGCACAAAAAGCTTGTCGCTCTTGTTATCCCAGCATGACTCTGTAAAAAGACTGTGTCGTCGACCCTTTATATTCCCTCCCATCAGCAGACATCGTACTACCACTATGACTACCAACACATTTAGACTGTATCATTAGTTAGAGTCATAACACTGTCAGTTAAATCTTTACTCATGTGAACTCTGTTGTTTCTTAACAACCAACAAATTGGGTATTAAAGGATTATTTCAGTGTATTACGACTTGGGTCCTATTTTTGTAGTTGTGGCCATCGTTGCTATCGGTTATTATAATATTGTACTAACCAAAGTTAGTGTTGTTAATTTTGGAGCACAGCAACGTAGCTACAACAAAGTAGGATGGAGCAAGAAACATAAGTGGTCAGATCATATAAACTACTTAATTCGGAGATAATTAATTTATGATAATTAATAATTAATTTGGTGCACTTGAAATGTTGGCAAACTGTGGAACTTGTTCTGCTCCTGTTGGGGGGTTGTGGGGTGCTGGAGCCTATCCCAGCTGACACTGGGCGAGAGGACACCCTGGACAGGTCACAGGGCTGACACACAGATCCATTCACACTCACATTCACACCTACGGACAGTTGAGAGTCACCAATTAACCTGCATGTCTTTGGACTGTGGGAGGAAGCCGAAGTACTTAGAGAAAACCAACACTGACATGGGGAGAACATGCAAACTCAACGCAAAGGAGCTCCCACAGCCTGGGTTTGAACCAGGAAACCTCTTGCTCTGCCACCACACTGGCAGCACAAATATAGTCAGTATGTTAAATTTAAATCACGAAGTTGGTCTGTAAAACTGTTTTCTATGTTTATAGCATACAGTTTGGTCTTCTATTTTAACTTTTGCCTTAATTCCAAAAGTTAAATTCCTCTTCCAACTGAATTCTCAAAGTTAGTTTAAAGCTTATAAAATCATATATGATCTGACTGCTTGTGTTTCTCACCCCGCCTGACTTTGTAGTGGTGATGTTGCCGTTTTCCCAGATCTCAGCAGTTACTTTGGTGCTTAGATGTTATCATAAGACCACATTTATTGTGTTATTATCCCTCAAAGACAGAAAATGTGCAGCTGAGGACTAGAAAAAATAAAATAATTAAAGGCTGGGTATAGTAAGAATCAGAGCTTTCTATCGTTCATTATATGTGTACATTAGAAAATACTTGTTAAAACGTGACAACACTAGGAGCTATTTTGTGGCTGGGAGCTGAATTGTAGTTGTTGTCCACTGCTGTGGATGTATGATTTATGCTATCATTAGCTGTTGTTAGCTCCTGAATAAAAGGCTGAGACTGTACAGTAGCTCACTCATTCCTCGGCCTGGTGTGTGGGTGCTGTCCTGTAGCTGCTAACAAGAGTCTGTCGCTTTGCAGTGGCTCGTTCTTTGTTTCAGGTCCCTTGGCGGACACGCCCCCAGCATTGCACAGCAGAGAATACTGCCTATTTTTTAACCAATTTGAAACCTAATTTTACTTAAATACTTAATATTGTAAAAACGTACACCTTTCTGTGATGTGACAAACTCAGAGCACATGTTTATTTTTGCTTGACCTGGACTTTAGAGAGCAGTTACATGAAGCTATCAGTGTGACAAAGATGTATTTTTGCTATGCAGTAAACTACGCCATTAGCATTATGTGTAACACATGATACAGAGGCTAAGTATTGTTCTGTTGTGCAGGATTGTGACCTGCAGTACAGACTCATGGATGGCATCAGTTGCTCTTGTCATGACAAATTACAACATCTTCCCTCTGACTGAGGTGCTCTCCTCCATCATGACTGACCTGACTCCACACCTCTCTATGACTGACAGGCATATGTCTGTCACCCCCTCCATCCCACCTCCTTGTCGACTCCATGCTGCCACAGTCTGAGTCACGGTCTCTACCCCTGTCTTTGCCTCTGCTCCCATGTCTGGCCCCCCGCCCCGGATGCTGCTGCAGGACCAAAAGAAGAACTACAAAGCAGTGCAGTCCTGTGAGGAGGGGGGCTCTGGGGGGGCCTATCTTGAGCCGCTAGTGGCCCTGGCCCAGAACGGAGCCAACATGCACAATGTACTGGGGCCTGCGTGCATCTTTCTACGAAAGGGCTTCGCTGAGAGCCGGCAGGCTGTACGTAAGTCCAGACAATATCATGTGCATGCATGCCGTGAGATTAGCACCCAACACAGTATACGCCCAATAACAGAACCATGTGATGAATGTGTGTGATAATCACCTCTCACTGGAACGTCAGCACTCACAGCATGTAAATAATCACAGTGGAAATAAGATGGTACCTTTAAGGTATGAAATCCTTTTTAGTCTTTTGATAGCTAAAATGCTAAATGCAAGAGTGTGTGTGTCTGTGTGTATGTTTATGCATGTGGCTGCATTACTCATAAACATTGGTGGATATTTGTGGCAGGAAGGACGGAGGATTATTAAAGCCGGGTTATGGTGATGGCAGAAATGCTCCCTACATGACGATTATCTGTCTTTGTCTGCAGTGACAACACGAGTCAGGGTTTGTTATTAAAGAAAACAGTGATGTTGAAATCTTCAGTGTGGACGACCGCTGTTTTACTGACTGTTCTGATAACAAGCTCTCACATGGCTGTCCATAATGGATAAAGGGGTGCAGATTGAGTCATTTTAAGTCAATGGACCATCAAATAAAGGAACTGTTGAGTACTTTGCATTTTTTATTGCCTCTGCATCACCATCTTTACCTTGTCTTTGCTATTTAACTTTTATCCCATCACTTAATGTTTTATTTTTCAACAGGATGTCACAGAGTGCCAAGAGTCCGCATGTTTTCTTCAGCATGTGATAAGCTCTTCCTCTTCGACTGGAAGGAAACCTGCAGACTCTTGGCATTCTGCTGCAAAGACGTGCAGTTTCTTATTTTTTTAGCAGCATCATATTGTGTGAGGAGTGCTGCGTATTGGCATGATTTTAAAAATATCAGGAGTGTTTGGATCCTAACCTTGCACTGTGATCCTTCACAGGACCGAGAACTGAGGCCCGAAGAAATGGATGGTATGTATGTCACATTTTAGAAGTGAAAATAAAGGACGTGAAAATAAAACTCTAACTTTCACAATTATTCTCAAATAACTTTTCACATTTGCACCCTGTCTCCCTCACTGTCAGAGTTGCGTGAGGCATTCAAGGAGTTCGATAAAGACAAAGATGGGTTCATTGGCTGTAAAGACTTGGGGAACTGCATGAGAACTATGGGCTACATGCCAACAGAGATGGAGCTGATAGAACTGAGCCAGCAGATCAACATGAATTGTGAGTAAATCTGTCTGTGTGTGTATGTGTGCATGTCTATGAATTTTGTCTTCCATTTTACATACTCATATCATTACTGAAAATGTTTGACTTCAGTACATTTACAGCCACATTAAAGGAGCAGTGTGTAGGATTTAGCGGTGAAGATTCCAGCCAGCTATAACTTCTCCCATGTGCCATGTGTGAATTCCCAGTTAGGATTATTTCAGTGCTCATTGTTCCATTGTTCGGGAAGTTTCATTTCTAAATAAACGGACTAGGTGGTAAAACCAGCAGAAACACTGAATAAAGCAGTTTGTCATTAAAAATGGGTGCTTTTTCCCAATGCTGTTTGGCTCATCATGGAGGGGTCGCTATACGGTGACTGATGCGAAATTAAGAGAGGCCCTATCTAGAACCAGTGTTTGGTTTGTCTGTTCTGAGCTACTGTAGAAACATGGCAGTGCAACATGGTGATCTCTGTGGACAAGGACCCACTCAGTATGTAGATGTAAATGGCACATTCTCATGTGGGGTTTATTCTTCTGTATCGAATCAACACTATAGCCTGGCATGCACCTCCTTGGAAAATTAACTCCACGTCGCAGCGACACAGACCTCCTGTCTATTTTTGGAAACTGAAACCATTTCCCTAGTTGGCAACAAATCTTTTAGTTACTTTTATTTGACAATAAAGAAACAATAAATTGTGAGGACAATAAAGCCTCCACAAAAATAGCATTTGAAATCTTGTGTTTGATTTATCCTTCAGGGGATTATACTTTGGGATTTATTTTGGCTTCATATGAACAGAGGAAAATCGCCACTCATTGCTAAGCTAATTTATACAATGTAAAATGCAATAGGCTTGTGCTAATAAGGTTAGCATGTTGTATTTGTTTGGAAAACCTGTTAAGTATAAGACAGTTGTTTTGTCTGTGAATCTTGAGAGTTATAATGGAGCTGAATTTTGTAACATTACCTTTGTTAAATGTTGCTGTTGTCCCTGGCTTCATATGAGTAGAGGAAAAATCCACTAGCCAGTAGGCTAATTTATACAATATAAAATGCCATAGTCTTGTGCTAAAATCATTAGCATGTTGTATTTGTGGGGAAAATGTGTCCAGCAAAAGACAAGTGCTTTGTCAGTGAATGCTGCGAGTTATAATGAAGTCGATTTGTGTACTTTTGTTTGAAATTTCACTATTAAGCCATGTTTAATGTGTGTTTAATGTGGCTTTTGGATGTGTTTTGAACCAACTAAACTTTACAGCACTTTACAGAAACCCTGCACAAGTCTAAATGCTCACGTGCATAGAACTGACACACAAAAACTATAAATCCAGTTTAAGATAATGAAAACAAGATAATTCAGGTGATTATACACCAAAAAAAACTTATTATATTGTATTCCATTCCTTCCAATACCCAAATCTGACACACTGGACCTTTAAAAAGCACAAATAAAGCAAAATGCTCTGTCATTTTTTGTCCTTTAAGTGTAACCCAGCTTCCTCTTTTCAATCTGTCCAACAGTGGGAGGACATGTTGACTTTGAGGACTTTGTTGAACTTATGGGGCCCAAACTTCTGGCTGAAACGGCAGACATGATTGGAGTGAAAGAGCTGAGGGATGCATTCAAGGAGGTGAGGAAAGACATGGGGAGAAGCTCACAGAATAGCAATCAAGCATGTTAACAGCATTATGTGAAGATTATCTTAGAGTGTTACCTTGTGGAAAGAATATCTTTAGAGGGGATTTCAGGTATGGCAACTATGGCATTGCAAAAACAAAACATAAGATTTTATGTCAGATAAAAGTGACAATAATCAGGATGTTCTACTTGGGTAATTTAGGGATGTTAACAGTGGTAGGGATGTATGTAAGAAAAAGGAAAATGGAGGTTTGATAATCTCATTCAATGATTTTATCCTTTTTGTATTCTGTTTCTCTGTCTCTCTCTCTCTTAGTTTGACACAAATGGTGACGGACAGATCAGCACAGCAGAACTTAGAGAAGCAATGAAAAAACTTTTAGGACAACAGGTACAGAGTCTGTCCTCCTCTCTCTGTAGCTCTCCATCAGTCATGATGTCTGTTTGAATCTTTCCTGTTTACTTGTGCATCTTGTCTGAGATCGTGTCGTGGACATTCACACCTTCCTCACAACCTGACTTTTTCAGGTCGGACACAGAGACCTGGAGGACATCCTACGAGACATCGACCTCAACGGAGACGGACATGTAGACTTTGAAGGTAAAGAATCTTATGCAGTGTGTTTGCACAGCATTTCACTGTGTGCAAAGCAAACAAACATGCTTACACCATACCTTTGTCTGTTGGTGTCTTTCTATTTCTGTCTCTCACTAAACACACATAAACCTGCAAACACATTTTCAATGTAAAATCCCAACATGTGTGCTGGTATTCCAATACCATGCTGATAGTGAGGTGAGGAGATGAAGGCAGTAGGTCTGTCTGTCAGATTATCTCCATACCAAAGGATTATGGCACCTCTGAGATTACCCACAGAGAAAAAGATGCATACAGGCTGTCTGCGATGAAAATATCAGAGAGGGCTGCTGTTCTCAGTAGTGCAATACTTCAACATATTTTCACATTTTCCATCAGCAATAATGTCCAAGTTACATTTGATTGAACAAGACCGAAAAAGAAAGTATACCTCTGGAGTGCTAGAACACATGTAGATCATGGTGAACAGGATTAATGTGACTTTTGACATAGGATGTGTGGCAGAAAAGAACCAAGTCATGTCCACAGTCCATCAATAAACGTGCCTATAGGTCCATGCATAAGTGAAAAATTCTGCTTTGATCTATGATTGAATTGAATGTTGCTAGCAATACTTTAAGGAAAAATCACAGCAACTAAATACATTAAAACATACTTGGTAGTGTTCTGTTGTGCAGGTCTGTGCCCTTGATCTTGTTGTATATTTTTCCATCTGACAAATGTACTGTAACTCTAGTATTCATTCTACGATCTTAAACCGCTAAATGTTTACCAGCTAGCTGGTTGCTAACTGTGGTTGTCTGTCGATTGGTGCTAAGCAGCATATAGTGGGTAATTAGAGCTTATTCACTTAAGAAGAAGTGCTACAGTATGAGCTATGAGAGTGGTGAGAGTGAACCAAAACAGTTTAAGGTTGTAAGATGTAAAACCAAAACAATGAGCCAAAAGATGCTAAAATGCTCAATAGATTTGAGGGAAACTGCAGAGTTGAGTGATAATTTCCTGGAGCTTAGTCACTTTGAGCGACCCCCTTTTACTTTACATGTAAATATTGTCTAGCGCAGCTTTAAATAGTTGTTATCAAGCTAAAATATTTTTGCATACAAAGGGGTGTAAAGTACAGACCATCTTGCAATTTTATAACTGTTTTTAATCTTGCTTGAGTTTCTTGAAGACGTCTCTCATCCAAGAGGCTTTTTCAGTTCTGACATGCATACAAACAGAAGAAGGCTCTTAGCCTCAAGAAACTCAAGCAAGTCCAGTTGCCTACGGTATAGCACTTACAGTATGAATGTGGACCAGGGGCATAATTCTGGGGGGGCAGTGGCCCCTTCCCTAATTCCTAGCCCCGTACTTCTGGCGTCCTTGCACAAACTACTTCTATCCCAATAGAAAAAAATGATTTTCAGTGATTTCGTTTCCTGCATTCTGGTGACATTTAAACAGTATTTTTCTGTTAAACGATTTTAACTTTACTTTTGACTCTAATCTTCTTCGTCTAATATTTGCTTGAGTATTTCTTTCTCCCACTGTTTGGGGTAGCTGTAACTTTGCCCGGGTGGAAAAGGTCATTGGGCTTGGTTTATAAATGCTCTACAGTGCCAGAAACAGGTTGTGGCAATGAAAAGGGGAAAAAAAGGTGTGAAATCTTTCCATAAATTGGGGGAAATGTGAAAGAATTGTGCAATTGTATGAAAACTGTGAGAAGGCAATAAAAAACACGAGTCTCCTGGGAAAATGGGGAGGGTTGGCAAGTACGCTGAGAACCCATTGCGTTAGGGAGTGATTTATTTCAGCTCATTAACCCAAAAGATTTCTTTTTTTGCACAAATTATTCACAAACAACAATAAAGTGAACAGAAAGGCATGACACGCATTCAGTAGCAGAAAATCTCTGGTGATTATGAATTTCCTTTTGGGAAAAATGGAAATTTGTATTTAGCGCTTGGCAAATAAATAGGCCACTACATTTTTGAGATGTTGCTGCTGCTCATCTTCAAAAGCAGACAAACCCTTCAACAGCATGACGTATATATTAGGGAGCAGTTGTGCTCACTTGTACAGCATCATATATTTAACTGAAGATTTTTAACTGAAGCTTTGTAAATCAATCTGTCTTCTTCTTTATTTCTCAGAGTTTGTGCGGATGATGTCTCGATGAGTTCCTGACAGAGAGTCGACATGTTCAAACACAACATGGATGCTCTGTTGGTGTGGAAGGAAGAGGAGAGAGACCCACACAGAGTACCGACGGATCTTGAACTTCTGAACTGTCAATGAACGAGAAAACAAAAACATATCAACCCTGTCCTGAAACTGCCACGCTGAAGCACAAAGGCTGACGACGACAGCCGGGAGCAACACTGTTGATTACATGCTGCTGCTGTTTCTTAGAACATAAACACAACCAACAGCTGCGTTTCTGACTTTTACAAAGTATATTTTTTAAAGAAGCCTATTTTCCTTAACAACAGAATACAAAATAACTAATCAATAATAATATTTCTAAGGCTGATGTGGCTGTTGATTTAATGGTTAATGGGACGTTTGAGTCAGTTTGCTCAACACCATGTTAATAACTGTAGCAATTAAGAAGACATATTTTCGACTGCAGCAGTATGCCAGCAAACACCCAAACCAATACAGCACCTTCTGCTCTAAAGCTGAGGACAGCTTAAGCACAAATATAATATGGCAATATGGATATACTTCATGTGATCCTGTCAAAGCTGTGCGTTTGTGTTTTGTGCATACTGTTGTTTCTCCCCTCTCTGTACTGTAGGTTTATTACATCCACTGAGACTTTTGTCAAACCCTGGTTAAGACAAGCCAGTATTTGTTTCGTAATTATGTGTAATGTAGCACTGACACAGTTCTTCGGACTTAAACGACATTACGCCTATCTTACTGTGATATATATGTGATCTTCAGTGTGCATAAGACTCCTTCATCTGCAAAAATATGGAAGGAAATTCTCTGTAGTTGCAGTGCTAATCTTGACTACTGCGATAAGCCTTTTTTAATTACATGTATGTTTTATTAATTCTGTATATTACTCTGCATGAATACACACAGAGTTTGACAGATCACCACGATGACAGGTGATCAACAGAGCGTATTTATGAAAAGAGAGCCTTTTTTTTTTTTGCTTTAATTTATCAGAGAGCTTTCATAAATGTACGTGTTTATTGGGGTTTTGTGAGTCTACCGAGTCTGCAGAACAGTCCTGAAGTGATTTTCACTTTGGTGCAACATTTACTCTTTTAACTTTAATACCTCAAGATGGACTGAACAATCAACCTCATCCATAAACTGCCCCTTGCATAAGCTCAAACACAAATTTCTTTACCCTCTTACCTTCATATCTATATTTATAAAGAAGCAGCGTTAGCTCCTTTATGGAAAAAAAAAGCCAAAGAAAGTTTACAGAAATATTATTTGAGTCGTGTATAGTTGGTGTACACGGTGTGTTTTAGAAATATGATCAACATGGCTGCTTGAAACGCCCTTCCTGGTTCGCGGGGCAGCTAAATTGCTGGTTGACTGTTCATAAATGGACACAGGGGTACAGTATATGCATGCTATAAAGTTGAGATATTCTTCCAAAGGGAAATCTTACTTTGTGATTTTACTTGTCTTAACTGTGTGAAACTATGCATGCAACAAACAACTGACATTTGTAGCAGAAGATATATGAAAATAAAGGTTTTTATTGGAACTTGAGCACAGAAGCGATGTCTGTAAATAACTGTGTGTCTGTGGGGAGTCTTTTCTTTGTGGGGACATTTGCGTTCAAAAGCTGGTCCCCATAATATCAACCAAATCTTTAAAATTTCAGTATAAAGACTGGGTTGCAGGTGTCCATTAATTTCCAGTATTGGGCATAAAAAAGTCTAAAAAAGGTTAATGAAAAACTCAACTGTGTGGTTTTAACTCTACCACAGCAGGCTCATGGGAGAATTGAGCAATATTAGACACCACTTCTTAAGAAGATCAAAATAAACTTGACCCTCGCCTGACAATATTTGGATTGATGGAAAAAATTAAGCTCCTCAAATCCAGTGAAGTCTGAGGCAAGACAGAATCTAGTCTGATGTTGTGTTTCAAAAGCCAAAATGGGCTTGAACAAACATTTGAGTGTGGTTTATCAAACTGAATAATTTCCTAAAATGTGGACTGAGGCTCATAACAACAAATAAAGATGGGGACAAATACAATACTGACATTTACAGAAATCTGTTTAAGTAGCACACTGGCGAGTCTTCTGTAAACACAGGCTTTTCTCGACTCACTAATTATGCAGAGTAAAAGCCTGGCTTGGCTTTTAACGGAAACAGCAGTGCATCTTCTTCAGTGTCTTGTAAAATTCAAATGCATTTTTCAGTGTGAATAAAATATTTATCAGAGAGGATAAAACTTATAATAGCAAACAGGCAGCGTACACAGCGACAGCAAAGGTTTCAAGATTAAGAATCAGAATCAAGGTAGTCCAATTGTCTCATACCAGGTTTCAATGAATTGATTACAGGAACAGGGAGGCACGGTGGTGCAGTGGTTAGCATTGTTGCCTCACAGCAAGTGGGTTCCCAGTTTGAATCCAGGGTGATCGTTTGAGCCCTGCTGTGCTGAGTCTGCATGGTCTCCCTGTGTCAGCATGGGTTTTCTCTGGGTACTCCAGCTTCCTCCCATAGTCCAAAGACATGCGGGTTAACTGGTGACTCTAAATTGTCCGTAGGTGTGAATGGTTGTCTGTCTCTATGTGTCAGCCCTGTGTTTGTCTGGCGACCTGTCCAGTTCTGGACACACTATATTAATTTGTTAGAAGTGTAACTATTCAGTGTGTTAATTATTTTAGCTAAGACTGTGTTTTTTATACAATTGGTATAACAATAGCCCGTAACAGATATTATGCAACACCAATAGATACATTATTGAAAAAAAAATGTATTCCAAAATGCTTTTAAATCATATATATAATATTTTATATACATCCTGCTAACTCACAGTAAATCTTAATAATAAAAAACAACGCTGTATGAATTCAGACAATTTACTGCAGTTATAATGATCCCAGACAGGGAGTCTTGCACACTTGGTTAGAAATTTAAAAATTCCTAATCTACTCCAACAAAATGTCCTTGTTACTGTTTACTCTGCAGCCCACATGAAGAAAACATTGTAGCCCACATTTTAGTTGTTTTAATTTGGGTGCAGTAGACAAACTTCTTTGTAAGTTTACCACATAAGTAACAGCCTGGCAGTGGGCACATTGTACTGTAACACATTGTACATTGCACTGTAATTGTGGGAGGGAGTGCCTCCCACAATATAAACTACTATTATTATTTGCTTTCCTTTGGTGCCCATTTTCAGCATTTTTAACCATTAGTGGGGTGAAGTCAGGTAATTTAAGATATCAGGTTAGAAAGGGACAAAGAAGCTTTTACATCTTGGGCTCGTATATTAGCAGCCAGTCACCAAAGATGTTATTGAGTTGGTGCCACAAATGTGCTTCACATGAACACTTTTACTGGTCTTAGATATGGGAACAAAGAACAGAACAAAGTATAAAAACATCACTGCTCCTAGAACTTGCAAGGAAAGCCATGTGGCATGTTGATTTTCTCATTTTGGTAACAAGACTTCTGCAGCTACAACAATAAGGGGATAACAATGAAATGGTTGTAGGATGATGCATTTTATTAAATGTTTGCTTTATAATCAAAATACTTTCACGATACACTAATCATTTTATGGGAAAAGGCTTTGAGTGAGTACTTTATGCATTCAGGTAAAATGAGACATAAAATGAAGCTAAAAAGTGAAACATTTTTCTGAAGTGAAACCAACATGTTTTGGGGATATCAGGTGCCATAAAGTTATAACTTATGCTATTTTTCCAATTCAGTTCAGTCAATTTATTATCAATTATTGTGTGCAACCCTGTAATATTACAGACATTTTTAGTATTTTTGTCACTTTAAAAAATTACTGATGTTGTAGTGAGTCCATATCAGCTACAATACCACAGAATTACACACATGTAAGCCCACACACACACACGTCCACTGTAGACAGTATGGCAACAAGTAGACCTGCAGAAAATGGCCAGGGAAAGCATAAAGAAAAGTTGTGTTTTCTAATTAATAGTTAGGTTACATTAATGATTTTAATGAATTAATGACTGAACAAACAAACATAAGTGTCCAATTTTATCTGAGTTTGAAGGTCCAAAGTTGATCATTTTACCTATAACGTAACATATTTTCCTTATATAAATAGAACCGAGATCTATAACAAGTTCTAAAAGTAACACTTGAGGTAGTCCTCAGAATTTTAGATGGTTTTCTTGATGATCTAAAATAAAGTGATTCAAATGACCTGACTTCACCTCAGGCCTATTGATGGATGGAGCTACGACAGTATATGATAACAACAAAAATGGTAGTTCCTCATGTTGTCATTCTCCAGTATGAACACATTAAACACAGTTAATGTCAGTACTTCTAATTCAGACAAAGTTTTGACTAATTTTGGACCACTGCACTGTAATCAGATTTACTATTCAAGTTTCAAGTCCCGCCCACAGTGCAGTGACAGCGGCCCTCATTGGCCATCTGTTGCCATGGCGACTCGCTACAACGCTGCCTGTCGTTGTAGTTAGCATGTTGCTAACAGCCTCTAAAGCCAGCACCAATGGCCAGCACAGTGTCAGAGAATCCTTGTATTGTCCAGATGGAGGACTACCTAACCATCTGTCACCTCGGTCCTCCTCCGGCACACGACCAGCGTTAAATCCGGAGGACGCCACGATGAGAGCCGTTAGCCGTGGGTCAAAAGTTAGCTTTATTAGCCTAGCAGCGCCCTTGTAAGCTAATTAGCGTGGTACAAACCAAACTTATTGAGACGTCCTAATATCAATAACCACCAGAGGGGTAAGTTTATGTGTCCAATTAATGTTACAGGGTGCTAGTACTGTATACAGGTGATAAACGTTAAGCATGGGAGACAATTGAATAGTTGATGTTATCTATAATTTAACGTTACGCAGTGTGTAATGTTAAAGCATTGTTGCTAGATATCAGTGAAGCTACATAATGACCACTTACTGTAGGCTATTTAATTAACTTTAAATAATGTTGTTGTCCCTTAACGTTAAACTACTGTAACTTCATTATTGTAAATTACTGTATTTTCCTGGTCTTATAAATTAGTTAGCTAAGTTGTAAGTTTGAATTGCTGACTATTACAGAGCTAGCTGCCATTACTGAACATTTTTGTGTCCCTTCAATTACATCACCTGCTGTAAGGTTTTAGTGATATTGCACCTGTCATTCATGCTTGACACAAACCAGGGACAGCTGTATTCTTACATTTAATTTCATCACTCAATTTATAGATGTTGACAATATTTCATACCTTAACTACACAGCTAGACAAGATGTTAGCCAGCCAATAGGTAAACTGAAGCTCTTGGTGGATAACTCAGAAATGATGTACTCATTGTCATTTCATCAGATTCTTTTTCGTCAGCTTACATCAGAGTTAAACCAGTTTTTCCTGCAAAAAGGCAACGGCTGTCAATTAAGCAGCTACTGCCTCATTGTTGAAAAGCTGGAATAACTCTTCTGCATGCTGTCACAGGAAAGTCAGTGAAGTCAAGTTATTTTGAACCCTGAGAAAACTCATCCTTGTGGGGAAGTATTGCACTTTAACTGTATTTTTCATTACTAACCTTCAGTAAGAGAAGTTCCCCAACAACAGTAGACCACTCCGTTCTAACAGCACACCGTCCAGTGGAGGGATACCCAGGAAATAACTCTATATTAGTGTTAAACTGTAGCCCAGGATGCTTGATTATAGATAATATGTCAGTTTGATAATGATTTATGTGTGAAAATATGTGGGTTGATGTCTAGACCACTTACCTTAAAGGAAATGCAGTGAATTATAAAGTTTGTACTTTTTCTAATGACATGATTGTGATATTTTCTATTGTCTTTGTCAAACGCAGACAGTGAGTCAGTTCTGATTTCAGTGTTGACTTTAGACACAGACTCTTCAAACGGACCAGAAGACTTGCCTTAAAGCTGTGGGTTTCGCCGTGGCGTGCTGCCTCTTTGATCCCTGAGACTCTTCGGCTGTTGAGCAGCATGACTTGGTTTACATTTTCTGCTGACAGTCTGCTGTGCAGGTGTCTTGGCATCGCCATCACTGTGTGGTTTACTCTTCTGTTTGTCTTCACAATCGTGCCAGCTGTACTTGGAGTCTCTTTTGGTATCCGAAGAGTCTACATGACGACACTTCTCAAGGTCTTTGAGGTGAGTCTTTGCACAATGTGCAGTATTATTAGAGGGGTACAAAATCAAATTCTTTGTGTTTTAATGTTGTTGAACAAGGGGTTTGATGAACAGAAAATGTTTGTTTATTCATTGTGCAACATTTTGGAACAAGTATCTTACTTCTGAACTGCTGCAGTCATATACTCTTACCATTTAAAACACTAATACAGTTTGCAAAAAAAATATTTGGCAAGTTTAATCTCACTGATTTTAAATGTAAAAAAAAAATGCATTCCCCATTGGATGCAGCCCCTGGGTTTTCCAAGCTCAGGGGGACTGATAGAGGCACAAGCCATGTTCCTGCCTCCCTTTCCTCTGGGACTTGGATTTTGGGACAGACTCCAGGGAGGAACAAGCTTTTAGCCATGGGACTACCATCTGAGGTGGTAAAGATACAGAAGGGAGCTCAGACTCCTGGGATGGAGTTTATCTGCTGACATAGTTGGAGGATTTTTGAGATGTGGTAGAGTTATCACAAAGCAAATCTCACAAGCTCAGCTTCTGTGGCCCTACAGTTTCTGTTGGAGTTGCTAGAGCTCCCCTCCTACACTCAGGATAATGGAGATTGGACAAATAGGGACATACTCTGTTGACCGAGCAGGCTTGCAAACTGCTTTTCCAACCTGATGGTTGTAGTACATTTGAAGGCAGCTGTTGTAAGGCAATTTTACCACTCTTTGAGCCCCTGGAGCTGGTCAATCTGAAGTAGCTGTCAGTCAAGACTGTCTTTCTGCTGGATTTTGCCAGGAGGTAAGGATGAGCTGCAGGCTCTCTTGAGGCTTATGATGGATCAAGGTATAGGGGTGGTTGTGCAGCCAAATCTGACATTTCCTCCAAAGATCCTCTCTGGCTTTACTTTCTGCTTTGTCCACTCAGATTTCTGACATTGAACCTGGCAGAAAGCAGACCTACAATACAGTGGTTTCAACCCAGAGACCTTAAAGTCCAGGCTTTCCCACTGGACTCAAGAGGATTTACAGAAGATAGATATGAAGCTGGTATTCCACTGCCTTCATTAATGACCAAATTCTACCTGTGATAGGACAGCATCATTGCATTCTGCTGACATATGTGGTATTGCTACATAGTCTGTACCACCCACATGATTCTGCTATCTTAATGTAGCTCTGAGTACCTCCTACAGGGAATAGGTGCTTCCTGGATGGACAACAGGAAGTTTTGTGCCTGGCAGGCTGGCTTTAGTGGCTTATCTACACTGTCAAATCAGCCTTGGTATTTTGCAAGGCTGGTAAGCCTTTGGTAGTGACAATCATGGCCTCATTCAGCAGGTCTGGGAGTACTTGTTGGTGTAGGAGTGTGTATGTAGTATACAATTGTGAGTGGTTTGTTTTTTTCATGAGCTACAGCCCTGCTGGAGTGCACATTTGTGCTTTATTTAGAGAACACACCAGGCGATGGTTTTTTAAATTTCCCCTCTGCAGGTCTAGGTGGCACAGATGCCTGATCCATCAAAAGTGTGACCTATTTATGCTTGAGTAAGTCAGACAAAGGCTTTCAAACTGAAACTGGACCAGAATAGTGTTGTATGTTTCTGCAGTTTCCCTGCATTGTTTTCTCAACTGCAAGTTTCTAAGGAAAAGATGTTCTGTTTTGCAGAGCTGTCTCTCTGCCTCCAGGGAACATGTTGCCTAATTTCATAACTCTGATAATATCACAGTCTATGCTGCCCATATCCTTTTTGAGTCTGTAACCTTGAATGCAATTTGGAGGCCTGCAGTGCTTACTAATGTCTGTACAATTTTATAGCTGCTAGTCAGCTGTAGCATAACGGAATTAAGGTCTTACTCTTATCTGTATGTCGAACATTACAGCAAACAACGAAAGCATAATTGTTAATCTTGTTTCTTTCTTAATATTTTTCCTTTTTTAATTAGTGGGCAACCATACGAATGGAGATGGGAGCAAAGGAAAAGAACCAGGAACTCTATAAACCCTATAGCAATGGTAAATGAGTCACATTTTAATATTCCTCAGTCATGAATGCTTGCTGCACCTGCATTATTTTGACTATTAACTCAAATGCATGTTTTTCTTTTTTTCATTTTCATTGAAGGAATCATTGCCAAGGAACCATCATCTTTGCAGCAGGAGATCCAGGAGCTCCGGGGTTCTGCCAGCTGCCTGCGCTCAGAGCCGGAGTTTGAAATGGCTGACATTTTCTACTTCTGCCGGAGAGGTGTGGAGAGCATTGTGGATGACGAGGTGACCAAGCGTTTTTCGGCCCAGGAACTGCAGAGCTGGAACTTGCTGACTCGAAGCAACTACAACTTCCGACATATCAGTCTGAGAGTTACTGTCCTGTGGGGACTAGGGGTCCTCATCCGTTACGGCATCCTGCTGCCCCTCAGGTCAGAGCAGCACACAGGCAGGTTATGTGGTTGAGGCACATTTTGTAGAACAAAAGCTGCAAATGAGTGAACAACTTGTTCAGTCTTGAGTAAACTATATATTCTTGTTTCTGCAGGGTTACTCTGGCAGTCACTGGCATTAGTCTGCTTCTAGTCCTGACTACGTTCGTGGCCTTTTTACCAAATAAAGAGTAAGTTTCCCCAAAATCTCGGAACAGTTCAAGCATACAGGTGAAGATAGATCCTTATAAAAAAAAGTAGATATATGATCAAAAGCTACAAGACTGGCTCAGTATACACCTTGTTTTTTAGCCTCAATTTAACCTTGAGTTGTGCATTTTTAAGGGTACTGGAGTAATTATTGTTGCATTATGCTGTATGTCTTCAGTTTAAGGTTCTACCTGAGTGAGAAGGTTCATCTGATGTGTTACCGCATCTGTGTGAGAGCTCTCACAGCAATCATCACGTATCATAACAGGTACAGTATATTTAATAGTCAGAAACAAAATCAGCTTCCAAAGAGAGAGAGTGTATAGTTACCTCTTTCAGGAATGGATATTTGCCAGTCAGTCTTTCCTGTCACCAAGTTGTGTGACTTAAACAACCTTGTTTAATTTCAGAGAGAACAAACCAAAGAATGGCGGTATCTGTGTGGCCAATCACACAACACCCATTGATGTCATCATCTTAGCCAACGATGGCTGCTACTCCATGGTGAGTTTATTTGTCTCTGAATGTGTTTCTGTGAATGAGTGTGTGTTTGTTCATCAGAAGAGTGAATGATTGTGAAAAATCAGGATTGATGTTTTTGAGTTGAAGTTGAGTTAGCCTTGTCTCTCAGGTTGGCCAGGTGCATGGAGGGTTGATGGGAATGATCCAGCGAGCCATGGTCAAATCCTCTCCGCACATCTGGTTTGAAAGATCAGAAGTCAAAGACAGACATCTAGTGGCCAAAAGGTAACAATGCATCTTCACAGTGTTGGCATTGCTCATGTCTCCAGTTGAAGTATCCTCCTGAGACTCTTTTGTTTGGGATGCATTTTTAATTTCTCCAAGCTATTTGGGATCAGTAGGACCTGATAAGTATAAAAACTAAACATTGTCAACAGTAATTTAGTCCCAGTGTCCTCAAACAAGATAATAATAAAATCCTAATGTGTCCTAACCAGTACTTCCTAATTGACAGTGCCTCAGCTTGTTGCTATTGCTAAAATTGGTCAAATTTGTTTCCGTATCAAACTACAAACATTCTTAATCATAAATAAACACGTTTCAACCACTAAATGTCATAAGGTTTTGTCCCTTGTCCGCTTTTGTGTCGATATCAGCTGTAGCTGACTTGGCAGAGATGGCTGCCATCTTGTTTTTACACGGATTAGTGTACTGTGCTCTTACTACCACTGAATGGCACAGAAAATGTCCACGAATAAGGACAACAAGCCTAAGTTAAGCAGAATGAAGTGTAAGGTCAAGTTAACTCAAAATGTGATGTCATATGAGGACATGGGATCTCAGCAGGATATGGTCAGTCCTGCTGCTGTGCAACCACTTATCAATTAGGAATGTCAGCTCAGTGTGCACTGAATCATGGTACACTTTGTTCACCCCTGAATATACTTGTATATATCTTACTGTGACTGGGTGTCACAACACTTGGTGCATTTGGTTTACAGTCAAGTTTAAATGATGGCTGAAATACGAAGTTGTGGTTAAAACATGTAACTGTGGCCCAGACACATTTGTTACATTTTGACTAAAAGGTTAGCTTGCAGTTAAAGTTTAACTCAAGATATTTTGTTACTAGTTGGCCGCCACAGTTTTTTCTTGTGAGAAAAGGGCCTATTTCACATTATGTCTCCCACCAGAGGGAATGTTTATTGGTCCGCAGTGCATTCTGGTCGATGTAGGTTTTCTGCATCTTGAGCCAAAGCAAATACCACAGTCCTTTTCCTGTGTGTGTTGCATCTGTCAAGTGTTTGCATCTGTCTGCTGTGTAGACAGCCTAGTTTAATGCAAAGACCATTTTCCAGCTGTGAAATACTTCTTTAAAACATAAAGTTCAACCACTTCGCACACACATTATAGAAATATGTTTTTGTTATGGTTAAGGCCTCGTGACACATAATACACTGGTCACTTGAATGGCAGCGCTGTGAGTAGATTACTCTGACAACAGTCATATTCTTGTGTCCTTGCTCTAAACATGTGTTACAAGAAACCCCAGTGTTTTCTCAGTTAAGGACACATCAGTATGTGTGTATGGTTGGCAACAAACAATGAACTTGACAGTGAGCACTGCCTGAAATAAAACTGGTATAGCCTGTAGGAGCTTGTTGATAGAACTTGCATTTATAAGTGTTGGAAGGAAGTATATAACAACAGTTCATGTGACTTGTGATCACTTATTTATATTTTAACTTGACAAAGACTATGGATATTAAATATATAATGGTTTGGTTTTGCTGTACAAGTAGTAGTTTAGATTGAACATTATTTGATTTCTAGAAGTGAGGCTAATGGCTAGATTTAAAAATACATGCATATATTTTGATCACTTCTGCTTTGTCATTGCAGGCTAAGTGATCATGTTGCTGACAAAACTAAACAGCCCATCCTGATCTTCCCTGAGGGTGTGTATGGTGATATAATTGTTTTAAACCCAGGTGCAGAGCACATAAGGCTTGTTGTTTAGTGTTGATAAGAGCTTCACACTGTGTCTTCCACAGGTACTTGCATCAACAACACATCTGTGATGATGTTCAAAAAGGGCAGCTTTGAAATTGCCTGCACAGTGTATCCAGTTGCCATCAAGGTATAGAAACTTTTTTGTCTTTTTCCTCCTCTCTGCTCCTTTTACTCCAACCTACACTTGATATGACCCTGTGTCTTTCTTGCAGTATGATCCTCGGTTTGGGGATGCTTTCTGGAACAGCAGTAAGTTTGGCATGGTGAATTATCTGCTGAGGATGATGAGCAGCTGGGCCATTGTCTGCAGCGTTTGGTACCTGCCACCGATGAACAAAAAGGTGAAAGTCTTTATCACAACCTTGTTGAATCACCAAAATCAGTGATACAACTTTCAGCTCATCTGTTTATTCTATCCACTGGAGGACTTTTTCCACCTTTTCTCAGCCTGTTCTTTTTTATTGTCTTCATGTAGGAGGGGGAGGATGCGGTGCAGTTTGCCAACAGGGTGAAAGCAGCCATAGCTGCACAAGGAGGATTAGTGGATCTCATTTGGTGAGCCATTAGCCAAGTTTTCATTCAAATGTAGCACAAATGTTAATAGAATTTTCAGATAATCTGCAAAAGAAATTACAAATGTATGCACGTTTCTATTCTCTGCTGTTAGGAGAATATTAGGAGTTAGTTCATGGAGATATTCTCTTGTCAGGTGCCGTTAAACTGTTGAGGAAGAACAGGGTGTAACAACATGACGTAATCAAGAGAACGCCAGCCAAATCTCAAATGGTGAAAAAAAAAAGTCATGAAATGAGTCAATAAAACTGTATGTTTATTGCTGCTAAAAGAGAGGTTGCCAGGAACATAAAACGCAGACACTATCTCACAAAATGCATCATTACCGGCTTTTAGCTTTGACAGAAATTGTGCAGTGTCATACCCGGAAGATAATTCATGTTTCATTATGTCCTTCAGTGGTTTGTAGAAGACACTGATGACACTGTGTTTGACTCTCTTTTCCTTCCTTACCTCTGTTCTCTCAGGGACGGAGGACTGAAACGAGCAAAAGTGAAAGATGCTTTTAAAGAAGAGCAGCAGAAGCTTTACAGTAAAGTTCTTGTAGGTGAGCAGGACGAGGGGGACCAAAGTGACAACACACATTTAGAGGATGGGAATCCAGAGGAGGATAAAAACAAATAAGACTCAAGAAAAGGACAATGAGGATGCAGTGAATGTATGATGTCGTAAATACAGAATCTTACATAATAGTGAATTATCAGAAGTAGAAATGTATATTTATGGTCAGTGTAACTGTGTCATTTCTACCAGACTATGAGTGAAAGTATTTATGTTTTGATATTTATGTTTTTGTCTGTGTAAAATCTTTATTTATTTACATTTGTATGATGTGAAATTAGGAGAATGGGTACACTTACAGTGCAGGAAGGTCAAACAAATGCTCATAGGTCACTTTTTTTAATTGTTCAAGTGACCTTTGTTCTGCCTCCTTTTCACTGCCCAGGAGCTTGATATGTGTCTGATTAAAACACATTCTCTTCTAAAAACACTGAACTTTTTGTAAAGAATTTAGAATTATTTCAGAAAATCTGTTAAAGCTGGGGTAGGCAGAATTTAAGGGTACTTTCACACCTACCCTGTTTGGTTCGGTATAATTGAACTCAAGTTCGTTTGCCCCCTAAATGCGGCTCATTTGGGCAGGTGTGAACACAGCAAACACTGGACCGAGACCTTCTTGAAGAGGTGGTCTCGGTCCGGTTTCAAACGAACTCTGGTGCGGTTTGTTTGTGGTGAGAACGTGTTCCGACCTCGATCCGAACCAGCTGCAGTCACATTACGCATTGTTTGGGTTAAACATGAGCATGTTACAGTCCTGAAGGATTATTAATGTGCACCTCCTCCTGTACTGCCTTAATATGCACATTCAGCACATCCAATGCATCAACAAGTGTCAAGTGTCGCCTTTATCTTGCAAGTGTACTCTTCTTCCTGGATTTTTCCCGTATGGATATTCGGACCAATCAAGAGCAGCTTTCTGGAGCAAGGCATTTGATCTGGTCTGCTTGTAAATGCTGCCATGAAAACACAAACCAACTCTAGGCAATTATGCAAATTTGTAACAAAATTAGTCCCTGATTCAGACCAAAGCAGGACAACTCTAGGTCTGAAAGCACCCTAAAAATACACCCTCCTCCTGCAGCTCTCCCCTCCCTGTCCTAAGCCCCTCCCACCAGATGACCATGGGCATATGAACACGCTTCAAAGAGTAACCCAGTGTTTCCTGTGCAATGATTTATTACATCTTATTTCACTGTAGAGCTGCACACAGCGCTCTTTTTCTCTCTCTCAGATGACACACTGTGATTCAAGGCTCTCTAACATCAGCTACATAAATGTGAACTTGAAATTTGAGGCTTTGGCTGCAATTAGCTGAAGGCCAAACTAAACATTCCTCTCCATCTCTGTGATGCTTTGTCGATATAGACGTGTTTTATTGTGTCAGACTAGAAAAGCCAAGGGGAACACTTCTCTGAAATGACCTGTGATACGCTCAAGTCTACTGTCACATGCTTGTTCTTCAAAAGTCTGACAACAGTCAGGAGGAGGTGTTGAAGTCTAGTTTTTTCTCAGACCACTTCAACTACAATATGCTCTAAAGTTATTTGGGGATTTTTTTTTGCCCAGTAACACCAATAGTAAACCACCTATCCCTGCTTTAACAGCAACACTGTCATTAAGGGTGTTGGTCCTTTTCAGCCCTCTAAACAGACTCAGAATGCTTTGCTCTTTGCCATTGTATTCAGCCCTCTAGATCACATGCTGTTGACCTGGGACACCTGGAAAAAAAAAGACAAAACCACGTCGGTCTGTATGGCTTGCAGGGACGTAGGACAAGGAGTAGTTTGGTCCAAGGAAAGAAAGCTACTGCTATTTGAAGGGCCTAGTACTACGGTCGTTACATCATAGTCAGACGGTGGCAGTGCCAACACTTGTGCGTCACCTTGCTAATTGGCTGAAGGCTCTAAATGTGTCTTCAGTCCTGGTTCATGATGTAAGCCATGATAATGTAGGTTTTCATTTGGTTTGTCTTCAGTTGTTAGGAAAGTCCTGAAGTCCTTTAAGGATTGAGATTTAGTGATGCAAGGGAACTTAACCAGAAATTTTGTTCCTTTCTTCAACAGCAGGAGTCAGTGTTCAGACATGAATCACTCTGAGTATTGTCAACATACAGACTGATTTAAAGATCTGTATAACTGTCTGAGGTACATACCTTTCCCATACCCTCCTAATCCTACTCAGGCTCATTGGAATTGAGGGTTTATCCCAGCATGCACTGAGGTAAATGCAGGGAATCAACTTTGGAAAGGTAGCTGGTCCAGAATGGACTTAACAACAGACAAAACAAACACGTTCAGGTATTTTCAACTCTTCAATCCATCTGAAATCCATGCAGACACTGGAGCTGCATGTGAAACTGAATCCAACCATATAAATGAACCCTATCAGCTGTCTCGGGCCTGGTCTTCACTCTGCCAGACAATTAGAGCAGAAGTCTCATGTTTTCAGATCTAGATCAGGAAGTCAGAACTGTGACTATAAATTATTACAGAACACACTAAAATATTCATTAACACGTCTTTAATGATAAGACTAAATCAACTAAGGGACTAGAAGATTAAAACTGTGAATTTAAGCGAGTCTCCAAATCAATCCATCAGTCTTGTCTTTATTTGAATGCAGCTGATGTGATGCTGATGCAGTCTGACAGGTGTCAACAAGCATCAGGTGTGGCCTTTTGGCTCCACTAAATGATTGTTGTGGTGTGAATGGGCCAAGCAGCAGTGTGTGTCGGATTCGTTTCATGTAATCTGTTAATCTGGGGGAGTGTCTCGTCTTAACCAAGGCCCCCTCTCGGTGCTAACCACGCCCAATCAGCTGTTTCCTCAAGTTCCCTCGAAGCTCACGGGAAAACTTTCCCCAGCTTCTGTCCACTCTCACGGTGAGCGGATGGTGGACCTCAGCGCGTTTTGTTTTTGGATCTAATCTCTGCGCTGTATGAATCCAGCAACAAGTGGTGTCAGCATGTCTCTGGCGGATCAGCAGCAGTGGTGTCCCACAAGCGTCCAGGTAACGGTGCAGCAAGCCAGAGGCCTCAGGACGAAGGGGAAAAGCGGCACCAACGATGCGTACGCGCTCATGCAAGTGGGCAAGGAGAAGTTTCAGACGTCGGTGGTGGAGAAGTGCGTGGCGCCCGTGTGGAAGGAGGAGGCCGCTTTCGACCTGCCAGGAGGAGGAGGAGGTGGAGGAGGCACGGAGCGATGCGTGCTGCATGTCCACGTCCTGCACCGGGCCCTGGTGGGTCCAGACAAACTGCTGGGACAGGCTGTCATCAACCTGCTGCAGCTTAGTGAGGACAAAACCCGCAACAAGACCGAGTGAGTGCACACAGCAGGAACCTAAAGGCTCTTTAATGGGTAGAAATAATGTAAAAAGTTAGATGAACAGATGGATGGATTATATAAGGGCTGCAACCAGCCATTATTCTACTATCAATTAATTTAGTCCAGTATAGTTTATTGTTTTGCATAAAGAAAACACAAAAGCAGGCAATAAATAAATGGATAATTAAATACAGTGCAGGGAGAAGCTAAAAACCCAGAGGGCTTATGTGAAACCTCCACCTAATGAATTTTCACAAAGCTGTTAAGAACTCAGAAGTGTAGAAAGATAAAGAACAATACAGAAAACCACTAACAGCAAAGTATGTTTGATTGCATCAGCCAAAAAACAGCAATAGCAGTATCCATTTAAGAGCAGAAAATGTGAGTGTGTGATGTGTAAATCAGTGTTAGTGTAATTTAGAGATTATTTTCTCAATTAATTGTGTATGTCAGCAAGTACACAAAATCTCTATTACAAGATCATTGGAAGTCCTTTAATGCCTTGTTTTGTTTGACCAACAGTGGCGCCCCCAGACATTTTTCATAGGGGTGGCCACATGGAGCCATTGAAAATATTGGCACACGAGAACCAGAAGCCATAACTGAATGTTTGGATTTTGCTTATGCCATTGAAGTGTATAGACTAGATGAAAAAAACTATGTCAATGTAGAGAGTTAAGAAATTGCATACTGATATACTTTGGTTTCTTATTTTACAGGTGATAGACTAAACCTGATACCGTTAACATGTTGAGATCCACAACAGTCCTGTTTTAATGTGTTCGTATCTACCCATGTAAGGCAACTCGTCGATCGTCAAATAGGCTGGTTGTCCTTGTCCCTAAAAGGACAAACATACAGCTTAAGTTTGAAGGAGTACAGTGATTGTAAGGAACAAAAAATTTACTGGGAAAAACCTCCTCAAATTTAAGGGATACTCATGGGTACCCATAGAACTAATTATTGGGTTCTTGGGATGAACCCGGATGTTGTTCCCTCACCGAACTGTAGCCTACCTTTTGGAGCGTTTAGCCCCCTTTCTGGCAAGCTATGCTGATATGGTTGGTACCAATGGATGCCTTAAGTTGTCTAGTTTCTACCACTACCTTTGTGCTTGCTTAAAAATGTGTACACCATAGCCTCTCAAAGACAGTAATAAAGCCTTCAGTTATTTTTGCTGGGGTAGCAATTGTATCAAGGGGGCCCCTCCTTGTAATATAACATTGATTATCAGGTGCAGTCTGCTTTTTCCACCATTTTAGTTAATTATAAGTAACTCTTGTACTTCTTACTCCTGTTGCTACCCTGTTAGGCACTGGTTTTGCTTTTGCTCCTTGAAAACATTTCTTATCTTCCATATCTGTATATTTTTACCGATATTTAATACTGTTTTGTTTCTAAAACTGGACCCAGTGAGTGAGCCTGACCTGGGAAGCCACTTGTTATTCTGCTTGTTACTGGTTGTGAATGTTAAATTGTGGTTACTGCACTTACTGTAGTGTTACTGGTATCTGAAGCATTTTCTGGCACAAGAATTTCCTCAGGGATAAATAAAGCTCTATTGAATTGAATTGGGGGCGGGACTGTCGAGCAACTGTCCACAAACCAAAGATTTTTTTCGTTTATCATCATAGAAGACCCCAGAAAACCGGAAATAATCACATTTAAGCATCTGGAACCACTTGTGAGGAAGTCATCTAATCAATAAATCAACTAAGCCTTGAATTTAAAGAAATCATTATTTAGCTTTTCTCTTGGTGGGGTAGCTCGGTGGTTCAAAAGAAATCATCCTGTTGAAGTTTCTTTGAGCATCGAATTCGTCCGCAGCTGACCCTGAAGACGGATGAGTCAAAGGAAAAAGTGTTGCTTATACAAAAAGCATTTTTCTTCTTTAAAGATAACCCACATGAGTGTGTAAAACACTGCTGTTTCTTTTAGGCTTTCAGTCCTCTGAGTACAGGATTGTGTGTTCTTTGCATACTGAATTATTTTTGGGCAGATGTTTCTCTTAGCTCTTAACTGCATGTAAATGAGGAAATCATAGGGGGTGAAATGAAGACTGAGGAACTTTGATTTTCATCTGCACCGCAGGGGAACAGCGTAGTCATACTGCAGCTTTATGGTCTGGCAGGACGAAACGCCTTAATCTCCATTTAATCCATAATGACAAACCAAGTTTTTAATAATAAAAATATGCAGCTTCTGTGGAAACTGTAGCTTAGTGTTGCTTTATGTATTTCCCTAAATTTGTGCCTTTTGAAAAGACTCTCTGAAAGTGAGTTCCCTCTGTGATATTTGCACCTATTTTTCCCACTGAGGTGAGGTATTTGAGCACACACAGCCATGCATCACTACACAGACCCACTTTGGTGGGTTTGACTTATGAATGTTGCCCACTCGCTCCGGTGCAGCTTAAGGGATTTGTTCCCTGGGCAGCAGCCTTCAAGGATGCCAATCAGCATTACTTACTCAGGCGAAAGACGCGAGTCAAGAGGATTCACTCTTTCATTCACTGAACCCGTCAACAACAGACACATTCCTCAGAGAAGACCGACTTCACCTCACTGTGCCAGAGGAAGCACATTTTTGTGAGGATGCTTAGGTGAAACGTAAAACCTTTAGATTCTCATTACACTGCATTCACAGTGAGCACAGTAGTGACGTGATTAACCGCGGTGATCAGGTTTTACAGGCCTTGCTGGTACTGTATGGTCTCTGTAATAGCAATTATACTTGCTCCTTAAAGCAGAAAACATCCTCTTCAGTTGGTCGAACAAAAGCTAAAACATTTTGATCCATGATGTCCTAGTTGAAGTCTGAAACACAAGGCTCGTCAGCCGAGTCTGTAGTTCAGTAAGAATGGAAAATGTTTTGTTTGCTAAGCTGTTGCTGAGTGTTTCAAGCTCCCACCGTGTGACTGGTATTATACAAAAGCAGACTGCATACCAGCCTAATGCACAACCACACACGTACGCACACTTCCTTCTCCCACCTTCCCCATAATTGTTTGTTGTTGTTAAGGTTTGTCTGCTCTGTTTGATGTCTTCTGTCGTTGCATGAATTTTTATGTAGTCCGTAGCAAGATTTGAGGTTCATTACTGCTTATGTTTTGCTCCTAAAACAGTAGAGATTTGCCGTCTGCTCATTTTATGCTAAATCTTTCATAAAACAGAGCAGCAGCTAACCCACTTTAATGTTTTTTGTGACAGTCACTGTGAGAAATCTTTCAGATATGAGGGCATGAAGTGACCTATGATTAAAATGCATTGGTCTCACACTTTTTCATACTGTTCTGCGTGCTTTGCTTCGGGTTTGGTTGGTGTCCAACTCCCTCAGCATGCTAAGCTGAACCTCACCTGGCTGTACGCTGCATGTTTAATCATGCATGGTTTTGGGTTTTGCACTGTGTGTACCTCTGCTGACATCTGCTCTTTTTGGCAACGTGTCCTTTAAAAATAAGATTCTGGTTTCCCTTGACCACTGCTGCAAAAATTAGCATTTTTATACACGCATTTAGTTTTATGAGGATGTCTTTTTTTTTTTTTTTGTAAAATCAGCAGGGACTTTTGCCAGTGTTGAGTAAATGCTCCACTTGTTTTCTGTTGATCTTTCTGTAGTCCTCTGTGAGCTGGGTGAGTGCACCTTGACTCTGAGGTTTAAATCCAGCTTGAGCCTCACATTCCTGACTGTTTTTATCTGTGCAAAGTAAACAGTGATGGCAACAGCGGCAGTCTAGCAAGGTCAGTTTTCTTTTAGCAAGACCACTGTGTCTGGACTGACCCCCGACATACAGGCACAGTCTACAACCTGCCAATACAACAGCTCTGTTTGAGGTGCACTGTGTTAGCTGAATTCCACCAAGTTTTACTCATTTTGAACACACATCGCTCGTTAAAAAAGGAACTACTGTTATTAAAGTTTACACTCAACTGTCTGTAGAAACATTTAGACAGCACAGGTGGAAATGAACAGAGCATTCCTTTACAAACACATTTTATTGTTGGCACCTGTGCTTTTCTTATTCTGACATGTCTTCTGTGATATTGTAACACCTACACCAGCTGACTGACATTCATTGTAGTGCCTCTGCTATAGAGTGCTGCAGGGATGACCTTTACCTTTTGTGTAGGCCGACCCGGAAGTTAGTCACCCTTGTGAAAGTCAGGGGTATACGGATTATGACAAACAGAAGTTTAATACGTAAACCTTTTGTTGAGCGAGATAATCTTCACAAATGAACACAGCTTGTATGCTTTTTGAAGCGTAAATGCAATTGCCAGAAGTAAAAAGCTAAAGTTAAGCTATGGATGAACTACGCTAGGGTTGCATGACTTCAACATTGTCACCACAACGGGGCTGGAAAACCGTGCTCGGCATAATGACATTCTGTACTTCAGCCACTTGTCAGCTAACCGCCTCTTTAAAGACATATAAAAGTATCAATATTCACGAGACATATTTTATGTCGTAGAATGAAATGTGAAAACCTCTTAAGCTTGTGTTAACCACGGGTTTTATTTCAGCCATCAAACAAAAAACACATTGACTTTGAGACAAGGGTACTGGCAGTGCAAAGATGATAACTCATTTCCACATTTTAGGACTCATTCCTGCAGCACTCTATCACCAAAATCTGCAGTCAGGCCTGAGAGCACCTGCGCTGTGAACCCTGGATACCAAAAAATAGGCCCCCTGTTGTCAAAACAAACATTCATACCTCCTATAGAGGCATTAAGGATATTAAGAAACCTGCAGTAAGGTCAGTCTCAAGTACAGCTTTCATCCAGCATTTTGTCATTTCAAACAGCTTTACTGTAAGTTTATCTTCCCTTAGCAGTGCACGATGTATGGTGATTGATTTTGGCTGGAAAGGGATTTTTGTTTTCACAGGCCTTCATTTTGGCTCTTCTGAATCCTGGATGTGGGCTGGAACAAAGAGTCCTGGGCAGTCTTGGTCTTTGGTCATTATCACTGTCGAGTCCACTCACACAGCTGTGCTCCGTGATAAGAAAGGCTCAAGCCACGCATTGTCTTATCAGTTGTTCAGGCTCCGCAAGGAAGGATGTGTGTGTGCAGAAAGTCGAATACATTTACAGAATGTTGAGTCATGCATTGTGCTCTTGTGGCTCTGTCTGTGCAGCAGAGCAGAACACTTTCCATCCTTCACAGAGGGGTGTGAGATTACTGAGTTTAAGCAAGGGCATCTTTATTATCACCCAGGCGCTGATAAGTGAAAGCTGCTTTTAATTCCTCCTCCTGCACACCGCTTACTACCCCAACCAGCTAACGCCCAAACACTTTCGCAACTTCCCTTCTGTTTAAACTGAACTAGCTTACAACTTCTCTTTTTTATTCCATGTAGGATGCATCACTGTCAGTGGCACGTGTCAAGCATGATAGTTGTTCAAAACTCAGGGCTGTGAATATACTGTACATTTCAGTATAATAAAAAATACTGTACAGCATACAGTGTTATTATTGTTTAGTATCTTATTGGGGACACAAACATGATTCCTATTAAATGCTAATGTGGCTCTATGTGTGCTGGATGTGTAAAGAGGCATCTGTTCTCTAATAGGTTTGCGAAATCAAATTATATTCCGATAATATGTCCGTGTTGTGTTCACAACTTGTTTCCTCTGCCCTGAATTAGCTAATGCAGATTTAAAGGGACAGTTCAAACCCAAAATCAAAAGTAAAATTCTTCCTCTTACCTGTAGTGCTACTTATCAATCTAAATTGTTTTGGTGTGAGTTGCAGAGTGTTGGAGATATCGGCTGGAGAGATGTCTGCTTTTTGTCAGATATAATGAAACTAGATGGCCTAATGGTGCTTAAAGTCCCCAAAAAATACATTTGAAAAACTCAACAGCAATGTCTCTTTGCAGAAACCATGACCTGGTTACTCAAGATAATCCACAGACCTTGTTGTGAGCAGTTTTGGAACGATATTCTTTCTTCTCTTCTTTCGTCTAGCACCACTGAGTTAGCTAACGTTACAGCTCAGCTGAGGAGGATGCCATTGACATTTACATCTTGCTCGGTCACAAGCGGGAGCCTCTTGTCCATGAGTAGATGCACGTTTCCTTTTGCGCAGTGATGTGGTTGGTGGGTGCAGTTTGGTAGAAAGAAGATAATTCCTCCATGAAACTGCTCACAACAAGGTCTGTGGATTATCTTGAGTAACCGTGTCGTGATTTCTAAAAAGAGACATTAATATTGAGTTTTTCAAATGTGTTTATTTATTTTTTGGCAATTTGAGCACTACAAAGGAGTGCCATCTAGTTCCATTATATTGGAGAGAAGGCAGACATCTCTATGGTTGATATCTCCAAAACGCTTCAACGCACGCTAAAACCATCTACAGTGATATACACCGATCAGCCAAAACATTTAAACCACTGACAGGTGAAGTTAATAACTCTGATTATTTTGCTGGGAAACCTTTGGTTCTGACGTTCATGTGGATACCACCTGACATGTTCCACCCACTCAAACACTGTTGCAGACCAGGTACCCAATGCTGTTTCAGCTGTTGTAACAGGGAGAATAATTGTATGACTGCTCTGACAATGAGTGTATTCCAAAGGATGATGCGATGCCACAGAGGGATGGGATGAAATATTATTTTCATAACTTTGTCCCACACATCCCTGTGTCACTATGCACGGGAGCAAGAATATATGTAACAGCTACACAACACTGTCTCATTTGCATGAAAAATAACTGCAATATCGATCTAGCACTGTTTTGTTGAAGGACGTTCATCAGGCGAAACATGAAGGCTCACAGAGGAATTCTTATGAACTCAAGGCCTTACATTTGCAGATCACATCCCATTACTCATATGCAGTAGGGGGCAGGGGAGTTGTAACAGCAGTCTCGCCCTTTTAACTTCCAGGAAAAGACGTTTTCCTCCTTAATTTGTTTGTGCAACACATCTGAAGCATTGCTGAGGGAGGAGGAGGAGGAGGAGGAGGGTGAACGTTAACATCTTGTCTGACTCCGTACCACCGAGAGGAAGACACTGTTGGGTCTGTATGATATGCAGCTCAGGGAGAGGTGTTAGGTTAACATGAAGGGGGGAAATACTGTTTATGGCACCAAAACACAAAACATGATTTAGACGATCACAAAATTGCATGTTGCTTTTTCAGTTTTTAAAAACGTTTTTGACCACATATATTCATTGAAAGGTAACTTTCATGTTTCACATTGCAAGAACAGGCAGTTTATGATGTTGCCATAACACAGAATTGTGCGCTTGGCCCCCCCACACACACACACACACACACAACCACACACACACACACACACACAAAAATGTGCCCACGGCCCCTTCCTCATTTCCTCATTTCCCCAGGAATCCAGATTTCAGTTGGAGTTGTTTGTTCAGTGGTGAGCAGACCTCAGATTTCTGCCTGATAGGCATTTTTTATGCTGACTGCTCCTTTTTGCTGTTCTGTTGAAGCATTCTGCTTATTCTGAGACCCTTCTGTCAGAGTTGGACCATGACGCAGGTGCAGACATTGCAACAGCTGGTCTCAGTGGACATCTTACTGAGTTGGTTTAGACTTTTCTACATGTTATCCCAGGACTTAACGTTTAGGTTGCAACTTTAAAGTTGTAACCAGTGTTTATGTAGGGTATCTTGGCTTTCATCTTGGTATTTCAAGCTTCATGTGGTGGTTACAGGGTGATGATGAGTCAGTTTCCTGTGAACCCGACCAGTTTAGGTTTTGTGAGGACTAATCTAGTTTGATAACAACTCTCTCCTTCAGGGTCAGATGTCTGGGAACATGCAGTACTGTATATGATAAAATCAATTGTGATACCTCTCCAAGGCATAATGGGTCACAAGCTATCAGAGAGCCTGCTCAGTATAATCTATGCTACGTGTCTGATCTGAACAAGTACTTTTTATTAGGATTTTAATCATGCGATGCATCGCAGGAAAAGGGAACAACTATCATTTTTTGGTGCAAAACATTACACACAGTACAAGCATTCATAACTTCCCCACATTGGAGGCTGCCACAGGCAGAACAGGACTTTTTTTTTAAACTTTCCTTCATGGTTGGTTTGCTGGTTGTGGTTAGATCCTCACAGACTTTCCAAAAACATTCAAGTCACTGCTGAGTCATTCTCCATTTGCTACGGGATGGGTCATAGTTTCCAAGAAAAGGCAGACGAGGACTTAACATCAACATAATGTACATGAATCTCAGTCTGTTTACTGTAAGCCATTCAGTAGACAGCCAATAATAGTCTGTAGGGACAGTATGCCCCATTAATACAGCTCTCCTCTCTGTGACACCTTGTTATAGCAGTTATTGAGTGGAACATTAGATTTAAAAGTTAGCAAAGTGATTTAAGTACAGGCTTTTTGGAGAACTCTCTGACCTTCAGCTTTTCCTCTATTCATTCAATCTTACAAGCTCTCGTGTCATTATTTAGCAGCATAGGCAGCTGTTTTGGGCTATAAAGCTCCTAAAAAAACACATTACACTACCTGTTAGCAGCTGTAAGTCAATGTTTTTCTCTCAGGAGTTGGTAGAGACCAAAACCAGAGCTACAAGAGAGTGAATACTGGACTAGGATTCACCAGGTGCACACAAGCTCAACCCGAAATGAATAACATTGTTGCTTTGTTATTGCAGTTATTGTATGGAGCATTAGATTTAAAAGTTAGCACATGCTTTTTGGAGAGTTTCATCATTGAATTCTCTGACCTTCAACTTTTCCTTTATTTGTTCAATCTCACAAGCTCTCATAGTGTCATTTTCATCAGCAGCAGGCAGCTGTTTTCAGCCAAAAAAGCTCCAGAAACCCACATTACACCACCTGCTAGCAGCTTAAAAGCTAGATTTTTCTCTCAGGAGTTGGTAGAGACCAAAACCAGAGCTACAAGAGAGTGAATACTGGACTAGGATTCAACAGGTGCACACAAACTCAACTTAATGATAATGTTGCTTTGTAACTGCTCGATGTGTAAAAATTTGCCATATCAACATAAAGTGTGATTATGTCTCATTTCCACTGCCCCCAAGTGGCCAAAAATCAGTTATTCCAGGTCAAAGGATGTTTTTAACCTTGGATGACATCCCAGATAATACATAGAATGTGTTTTATAGTTTTGAAATAATGTTTGCACAATTAATCAGACATTTGGGGATTATGTATCTGTGAACATGCATTCAGAAATGTTTTTCTAATAAGACTCCTCTCTTCAACAGATGGTTCAAGTTGCTGGACAAGACTGGCAAGGCAGACAAAGACAGAGGAGAGGTGCTTGTGAACATCCAGTTCATGAGAAACAACATGACGGCCAGCATGTTCGACCTCTCCGCTGCCGGCAAATCCAGATCTCGCCTGGGCAAGTTCAAGGACAAAGTTCGTGGCAAGAAAAAGGAATCGGACACCGCATCCAACGTGGTGCCGTCCTTAACTCAGGTTCTGACAGACAGCGAGGGGGAGGAGAACGGGGACGGTGAGGTCGCTGAGGGCAAGGATGAAAAAAAGAAGAAACATAAAATGAAGTCTTTGTTTTCTCCCAAGTCTAACCTGCAGAAGAACATGTCCCAGTCCATGTCGGTTCTGCCTGCGAAGAACTCCTCACTGAGCGGCAGCCAGTCGTCTGGTCTCAATGTGGATTCCTCTGAAGGTTTATTTTATGACCATTATTTCATTTATTTTCTCTTGTCCTCTGTGTTTTAAATGCATGTTAACTATCTCATGTCCTTCCAGGTAAAAAGAAGTTCAAGTTCAAGATACATAAACGCTCAGGCAGCTCAGGCAACAAGGATTCCCCCTCTGGTCACCAAAAACAGGGCACTGTGGAGCAGAGTAACCTGTGCATCAATGGCAGTCATGTATACTGCGAAGAGCCGCCGCCTCGGACGTCTCGCATCGGCTCAAACTTCAGTATCGCCAGTTCAGGCCACGGATCCATGGAGGAGGTCCCTGAAAGCTCTCCTCCATCTGTTGATTCACTAAGGGGGGTGAGGCAATATTCACCATGGACAGAGGAGGAGGAGGAGGAAAATATAAAAGAGGATGTGGGTGAACTAAGAGGGGAGGAAGAGGAAATGATTATGATGGAGGAGGAGAGGAGGAGAAAAGAAGAGGAGAGGGCTAGGAGACAAGAGGAAGAGCTTGCAGAGGAGAAAAGGAGACAAGAGGAACAAGAGGAGAAAGTTAGAAAGGAGGAAGAGGAAAGGATTAGAAGGGAAGAGGAAGAGAGAGCTCTGGAGGAGAAGAGGAGACAAGAGGAAAAGGAGAGGGTTAGGATAGAAGAATTAGAGCGTCAAAGATTAGCCGAGGAAAAGAGGAGACAAGAGGAACAAGAAAGAAGGAGAATTGAGGCAGAAGAGAGGGCACAGGAAGAGAGGAGGAGACAGGAGGAACAAGAGAGGAGGAGAACTGAGGAAGAAGAGAGGGCACAGGAAGAGAGGAGGAGACAAGAGGAAGAGGAAAGGCTAAGGAGGGAAGAGGAAGAGCGTGAAAGATTAAGAGAGGAAAAGAGAAAACAAGAGGAACAAGAAAAAAGGAGAATTGAAGAAGTAAAAAGGCAGAGAGAGGAAGAAGAGAGGGCACAGGAGGAGAGGAGGAGACAAGAGGAAGATGAGAGGCTAAGGAGGGAAGAGGAAGAACGTGAAAGATTAAGAGAGGAAAAGAAAAGACTCGAGGAACAAGAAAGAAGGAGAATTGAGGAAGAAAAAATGCAAAGAGAGGAAGAAGAGAGGGCACAGGAGGAGAGGAGGAGACAAGAGGAAGAGGAGAGGCTAAGGAGGGAAGAGGAAGAGCGTGAGAGATTGGAAAAGGAAAAGAGGAGACTAGAGGAACAAGAAAGAAGGATTGAAGAAGAGAGAATTAGAAAGGAGGAAGAGGAGAGGGCTGAGGAAGAGAAGAGGAGGAGACATGAGGAAGAGGAGATGGTGAGGAGTCTTGAGTTAAAGAGGAGGCTTGAGGAACAAGAACAGAGGCAAAGGGAGGAAGAGGAAAGGATTAGGATGGAGGAGGAAAGGGCACAGGAAGAGAGGAGGAGACAAGAGGAAGAAGAGCTTAAATTAGCAGAAGAAAAGAGGAGACAAGAGGAAGAAAAAAGAAGGAAGGAGGAGGAGGAAAGGGCTGAGGAAGAGAAGAGGAGGCGAGAAGAAGAGATGATGAGAAGACAAGAAGAGGAGCGTGAGGAAAAGAGGAAGCTTGAGGAACAAGAAAGGAGGAGAAGGGAGGAAGATGAAAGGATTAAAAAAGAGGAGGAGGAGAGGGCGAGGAGGGAAAAGGAAGAGTTTGAGAGATTGGTAGAGGAAAAGAGGAAGCAAGAAGAGGAAGAAAGAAAAAGGATTGAGGCAGAAGAAAAGATTAGAAGGGAGGAAGAGGAAAGGATAAGGCTGGAGGAAGAGAGGAGGAGAAAAGAAGAGGAAGAGCGTGAGAGGTTAGCAGAAGAAAAGAGAAAACTAGAAGAACAAGAAAGAAAGAGAATTGAGAAAGAAGAAAAAAGACAAAGGGAGGAGGAGGAAAGAATTAGGAAAGAGGAGGAGAGGAGACAAGAGGAGGAGGAGAGGGCTAGGAAGGAAAAGGAAGAACATGAGAGACTGATAGAAGAAAAAAAGAGACAAGACGAACAGGAACAGAAGAGAATGGAGGAAGAGGAGAGGATCAGGAGGGAGAAGGAAGCTGAAAAGGAGAAGAGAGAAGAGGAGGCCAGGAAGCTGGAGAAGGAGAAGTTGGCAAAAGATGCAGGAGAACAGAAGAAAAAGGAAAATAAAACCAAACCCAAAGCTCCAGGGAGGAAACCTAACGTGGCTGAGAGGAGCCCTGCACGAGTCACCTCTACTAACCCGTTTGATGAAGACTTCTCAGATCCTTCTGAGGAGATTCTTGAGTCACCTGGTGGACCTGATAGCAGCACAGCCAAAGTGTCAACTGCTCAACAAAGGTTAGTCCAAGCAGTCTTATACTACAGACATGTCCTCTGTCTGGTCCAGGGGCCAATCACAGCTCATAGACTGATTTTAAATGCTCTATATTGGTTAATCCTCTTTTTATTTGTCTGTTTGGTGAATCACTTTACATTGTTTCCATTCACCTCACAATGGCAGGGCTATCATACAGTTTGTGGACATGCATCAAGTAGGTACTACGTATGTGTCCTCATGAAAAGACAGCAAATAAGCAGTTAACCTAACAGCAGATATTTCCTGTTAGATAGCAGACATGGCAACAGCAAAGAAGCGTAAAGTCGACAGCAAGGGCCATTGTATTTCAGAGTGGAGGAAAGTTGAATAGTTTTAGACTGAAAGATGAAGCCGTGGAGTTTTCAATTTGTATGTTTTTTTGTTTTTTTTTAATAACCCATATGATATGAGAAGCAGCTGGCCCCCAGGTATGTTCACATTTTCTAATCTGGCCCCCATTCCTAAATGTTTGGACACATGTAGATCAAAGACACTGTGATAGATACAGTATGTTTAACTCCAAAAATAATTTAACAGTGTGTTTACAGTAGGGCTGCAACTAACGATTATTTTCATTGTCGACTAATCTGTCGATTATTTCTTCGATTAGTTGACTAATCATTTTATCGAAAAATGTGTTAAAATGTTGAAAAATGTCAGTCTGTCTCTCCCAAACCCCAAAATTATGTCATCTAATGTCTTGTTTCGTACTCACGCCAAAGGGTTTTAGTTCACCATCGTGGCAGAGTGTGTAAAGCTGCCAATATTTGAACGTACAGAAGCTGCTATAAGAGTATTTTGGGGTACTTTTATAGTACTTTTCTATGAAAAATGACTCAAACCGATTAGTCAACTACTAAAATAGTCACCAATTATTTTAATTGTCGATTAGTCATCGATTAGTTGACTAATCGTTGCAGTACTAGTTTACAGGTCCTTAAAAAGTCTTAAATTGTCTTAAATTCAGATTTGATGGATCTTGAAAGTCTTCGGTCACACTGCAAACAGGAAAAGAATCCAGGCACTCCAAACAAAAATGAGAATGAGGAAGGAAAGATCAGATTAAAAAGCCTTTAATATAATGGCCAACTCATTAAAAAGCCAACATGTTTCGACCACTGTTGGTCTTCATCAGGGCTGGAGAAATCTTCGGTCACACTACCGCAAAAATTTCTCCAGCCTGAGAGACCCAGTGACTGTTAACAATCATAGGACAGACCGAAGAATTGCAATAATAAATAGCATTTATGACAGTGATGAGATTTTGTTTTCTCTTTACATTAAACACATTAAACTTACTTTAATGTAACTAAACTTTAAACTAAAACTAAACCTTACTGTTCATTTTGAACTGACATTATTGTCTGCACTTACCCATGTGTGTCACACATACGTAAATGTATAATGTGTATTTTCATTGCAGGCCTGGTCTTAAATTTCATATAAGGTTGTATAAAAAAGGTATACAATATCTGAAATTTGATTTGTATCTGTAGACACCCTGTATAAGAAACAAGTAAACAAAAAACAACAACCCTTATTGTTTTGTTGCATATAAATAGTATAAATAAAACAAAATTAACAGAACAGAGCGGCAAAGGAGGTGGTGAAACAACCTGATGAATGCATGATGAAACATGATATGAAGTCAGAGTCATTTACATCTAAAAAAAGCGTAATCTGAATGTGTCTTCTGTTTTTCAGTCTGTCACAACACAGCAACAGTTCTCTTTGAACGCAACCTTAAGCTGACACCTTCATGAAAGTTGCATAGCTTTGCTCTTGTACGTTCGTGAGGAGCGTGCAGACACATGTGTGTCTGTAAGCACGGATGTTTCATGTGTCAGCTGAGATTGGGAACCCATTGTACAGTCTTACCTCATTAGAGTGGGTGTCATATGATCAGGGAGTGAAAATGAGATTTTCTTTTCTAGCTATATTCTAGCTATATTCAAAGCATTTGTTCTTTTTCTTTAATTAATGAAAGCTACAACAATAAGTGGATCCAAAGAAAATTAATCACCAGCTGTTTTGATATTTAATTGTTTATTAAGTTTCCAAGCAAAAATGTCAAACATTTGCAGGTTCTAGCTTTTTAGATGTGAGATTTTGCTGCTTTTTTTGTCATTCATGATAGCAAACAAATACTCAAAGGGTTTTGGGAAATTGTGATGAGTTTTTTCACAATGTTTTGACAGTTTATAGACTAAGCAATCAGTCAGTTAATAATGAAAATAATCTGCAAATTAATTGCTAATGAAAATAATCATTAATGCAGCCCTAAAATCAGTCTTACTACATTATAATCCCTTTACTATGCACTGCTTTTTCAAATAAAGATTCTGTTGTCCTTTGTTTTCTAATTATGCAACAGAAGGTTTTAAGATTTTAATATCTTTAATCTCCTTCACATCACCCTAGAAAAGTATTATTTTGTTTTCCTCATGAGATTATTTTCAATTAAACACTTAACTATGCTCAAATGTCAAGTTGTCGGTGTCTCATTTCCAGGATTCAATCTGCTGCATCATCCATGAGGAGCAATCCTATTTCCACTGATGAAAAAGATCCCATCAGCACTCAACGAGAGAAGCGACCGGCTCCTCGGCCTCCAGGAAGTAATCAAGCAGAGAGACAGAGTCAGAGGGAACAGGACGCATCTACACGCCATCTGGCACAAATTAACAAGCAGAGTAAAGACAAAGACGTCAAGACCGTCAGCGTTCTCCCTCAGCGCCTGGTGCAAATGATCGCCCCTCTGAGTAGGTCTCCCACAGATGCAAAGAACACCCAGAGCTTGACGCAAAGTAGCACCACCAGGGGAACATCAAATGCAGCCAAACACAATAAACGCCCTGCGCCGTCTAGACCGCGCTCTGCGGAAGAAGAGCCACCATCTGAACATAAAACAGCCCCGTCCTCTGATGGCAACATTTCCAATAAATGTGCCTCAGAGGCAAAACAAGCCCCGATTGTTTATGGCTTGAATCCATTTGAAGATGACGAGGATGAAAATGCAGCCCAAGATGATACCACAAGCTCTGGTAATACTGCTTCAGTACAATGGCCCCCAGCTGTGTCACAAGCTGCTGATAAAGATGCAGCCTCTCATGCTAAAATCAAATCCTCAAAGACCCGTGCTCCCCCAGTTCCTGCACTGAAAGCTGCAACGCTGAGCACTTCAGTTGAACAAAACACTGACGGAGGCCATGTTACAGATGAAACAGGTGTGACTGAAACTGATAACAGTTCACGTGACCCTGAGACTGTAAATCCTGTGCCTGACCAGGAGGTATCACCACAAGAGTCCCAGCCTGCGACGGTGCAGAGTGCTGGAGAGGAGGCAGGTGGGAAGAAGGAAGGACCTCCTGTAGCGTCACGCAGGTGAGACAGTTAGCTCCTCAGCAGGATATTTATGCAACTCAGATCACACACTGCTGGCTCCCAACATGATGCCTTTCATAAAAAGGAAAAATATTCACTACATTGCCAGGGCACCTATAAACACTATTAGTACAGGCACAATTAAATATAAAATGGAAAGATGTGGTTCTTGTCGCTGATTAGACAATAACCATGGTTTAATGGCGTTACAATACGGTCTCTTGTATGTTATTGCTCCTTTTTATTCACTCACCTCTCCACTTTCAACATGCTTCCTGCCTATCATCTGTTCCTGCCAAGTTACACATATAATCAGTGATTCCCAAAAAATACTTCCATGGGGCTTGCCTCACAGCTAGAGGGCTCTGGGTTTGAACCCGCTGTCCAACTGGGGCCCTTCTGTATGGAGTTTGCATGTACTTTCCGTGTCAGCATGGGTTTTCCCAGGGTTCTCCGACTTCTTTCCACAGTCCAATGACATGCAAGTTAGAGTAACTGGTGATTGCTCGTAGGTGTGACTGTGAGTGTGAATGGTTGTCTGTCTCTATATGTCAGCCTTATGATAGTCTAGTGACCTGTCCAGGGTGTACCCCACCTCTCACCCAGTGTCAGCTGGGATAGGCTGCAGCCCCCCGTGACCCTGAAAACGATAAGCGGTTGCAGATAATGACTGAATGAATGAATGAATGAACTTTCATGAATGTGTTGAGTGAAGAAGCACAGTGGTGGACTGACCGTGCTTATTTGACATGCTGTAATATGTTGAAAAATAACTGCAATTGAACAATATCACTTTGGCCAGCTAATCTGAAGACATTTGCAAAATGATACCAATATTCCAACATGATTTCACTATGAAGCTTTGTAATATTAGTTAAGTTAATATAGCTTTGTCTGAAGACAACACTTACACTGTCATGAAATAAAAAAAATTCATGCCCTCCGTCTTCTGTAATTTGGGGATTTGGACTTTTTTCTAATGTTTAGCTTGCTAGCTGTTAGAATTGGTTTGAATGAACACAAGAGGAGAAGGGAAGTTTTCTGTCTAGTCCTAGTGTGTGAAAGTACTCCAAGCTTGGGTCCTCTACCAGAGGCCTGGGAGTCGCAGTATCTTAGCTGTTCCTAGGACTGCACTCTTTAGGACAGTGACCTCAGATGTTGGAAGGCAAGGCAATTTTATTTATATAGCACCATTCATACACAAGGCAATTCAATGTGCTTTACAAGAGAAATACATTAAAATAAAACATTAAAGGAACAATAGATCATTAAAACAAAAGCTAAAAGCAAGACAATAAATAGTTAAAAACAGTGCAGAAAATGCATTTAAAAAGCAAACATAAAGCAAAAGCAACAGCAGACAAATATAAAAACAATAGCTACAGATTATCCTAACAATAAATTACATATCTAGTTCACTGGTAAGCTACAGTAAATAGTAATGTTTTAAGCCCTGATTTAAATGAGTTGACACTTTCAGCCGACCTCAGATATTCTGGAAGTTTGTTCCACAGGCGGGGAGCATAGAAACTAAAGGCTGCTTCACCTTGTTTGGTTTTGATCCTGGGAACACTGAGTAAACCTGTTCCAGATGATCTGAGGGGTCTGGATGCTTCATAACGTACAAGTATATCAGAGATGTATTTAGGCCCGAGACCATTTAGTGCTTTATAGACAAGTAACAAGATTTTAAAGTCTATCCTTTGACACACAGGAAGCCAGTGCAGTGATTTAAGCACTGGTGTAATGTGCTCCACTCTCTTGGTGTTGGTGAGGACTCTGGCAGCAGCGTTCTGGACAAGCTGCAGTTGTCTGATTGATTTTTTACTCAGGCCTGTGAAGACACCGTTACAATAGTCCAGCCTGCTGAAAATGAAAGCATGAACAAGTTTTTCTGTATCTTGTTTAGACAGAAATTCTTTTATTCTTGCTATGTTTTTAAGGTGGGAGTAGGCTGATTAAGACTGTACCTGGACTCTGCTGGAGCCACTCTCCCAGTTTGGGGGTCACAGCCCCCAGTGCTCCGATTACCACTGGCACCACTGTTGCCTTTACTCCCCACATCTTTTCGAGCTTGTCTTTCAGCCCTTGGTATTTTTCGAGCTTGTCGTGTTCCTACTTCCTGTCGTGTGGGATTGCTACATCTATCCCCACTGCCTTCTTCTGTTGTTTGTCGATCAACATGATGTGCGGTTGGTTAGATGTCACCAGTTTGTCAGTCTGGATCTGGAAGTCCCACAGGATTTTAATCTGGTCAGCAGCTGGATAGCTCAGTGGTTAAGACTACTGACTTTGACATGGAAGAGTGGTGTTCGTTTCTGGTCAGGACAGGACCTGGACCCTTAGGCAAGGTTCTTAATGCTGCTAGCCTGCCTTGGCATGAGTAAAACCATGGACACAAGAGTCATACCGGCTCAGATGTCACCCAGGGCAACAAGTTCTGTGTTGAGGACCAGGGCAACCTGATCAGAAAGGGGCTACTGAAAAAAAAAGATGGACTAGAGCAGAGACAATGTTAGTTTTCAGACTGCAAAACATGGAGGGGTCGAATACAGTCATCTGAAAAAGTAAAGGGGACGTGTCACCCCTGTATGTGGCACACTTCTAATGTCAAGTCCTCTCTGATTCATCCTTTCATTTATAATTTATACCCACTCATCTTTCACCTTTGCTTGTATTATTAATTGTGTTGTATCTGATAGGGTTGGTGTGGATGAATGAGCTTGCAGTGATAATAAAACTACCATAGTCTGTTTGACTAGTGATTGCAAAATACTAAAGGTTACTCTTTCATTGTTTAGACAAATGATGCAGCATCATAACTGAGTCATACTCAGCATTTCACTTCACGTCTAGCAGGTGCCTTTATCTTTTTATCTCTCTCTTTTTTTTTGTCTTTGCAGGCTTCAACCTGTAAAACCGCTTAATCCTTTGGAGCAGCGATCTGTTTCAGCCGTTCAAGGGGAAAAAGAGAGCAAATCCACAGAAATCCTTTGTGAAGTTCAGGAGAAAACAAAGGTAACTTTTTTAGCCAAAGCATTTATACTGATTTTCTATCTCTAAATTATTCAGGGAAGGTTTCTGTGTTGATATGTAAATGCTTGTCTGTCTGGTTCATCAAACAGCATCAACATTCAAATCATCCATTAATGGTGTTGTGTCAATTTGTGTTCTTAGTCTACATAAACATTGTCTCCATGTTTTCTGCACTCTCACAGGTAAATGGCACTGAGCTGAAAGGGCCCTTCTCCCAGCTGACTCAGGAGGAACTCATCTCCCTGGTGATCAAACAGGAAACGCAGCTCGCAGACAGAGACAAGAAGATATCAGATCTGGAGCAGTACATTGACAACCTGCTTGTGCGTGTCATGGAAGAGAACCCGACTATTCTCATGTCCCTGAACGCTATGAAGTAAGCTGCCCAGGTGGATTCACAGCTGACACTTTATTCCCTCTGCACCTAATCAGTTCAGACCCAATAATCTGACAAGGCCACAACAGAAACTTTAAAACACAGTGGATTATATCATGAAAGATAACTGGAGTAAAAGTTTACAAGTTTGAAACGGTTTATATTTCCCAAGATTGAATAAATAATGATGAAGATTTAAATATATTGTGTAAAGTTAGTCTTGCAGAAGCTGCTGCAGTTTCAGCTGAGAGCTGTACATTACTTGCAATCAAAGATGTTAATGATTACAAAGAAATTCTACATTTTTCTAAAAGATGATCAGCAATATTTTTGACACTTGTGTGATGTTGAAACAACCTGTTCTGTGTATTTGTTATTTTCATATTGAGCATAAAATAATTTCCAGAAATTGCTTTGATACAAATGCTGCCAACGTGACAGACTTAATTACTGTATTTGATGGCTAACAGGCTGCTTACTGTACCCTGGAGATATCTCTGTTATGAAGAATGAAGTATGAAGTATGAGGAAGAACCATGTTTTTCTGTCAAACTATGCACTAGTTATGGAGATAATGTTTCTTGCTCTTGTACTGAATGACAAGGTTTACATGATTGTACTAACCCCCAAAAGGCACTTTACGCAGCTTATACTAACGTGATGTACACTGAATTACTGTCCTGTACAATATGCAAAATAAATACATTTCTTTCTTGTTCTGATAAACTGAAGTTTTGCCTTTCTTTGTCCATAAAGTCTCACTGTGGTTTTGTAAAGAAAATATTTAGAGTTAATATCGCGTGTGATTTGGGATTCCCTGTTTTCTACATTTTTCACTCCGGTAGGTGTCCTGTTTTAAACTTTTATAGTTCCTAATATCTACATAATTAATTATTAATGAACAGCTTTCTGTATTTACTAACTTAGGGACTGTTCTTAACTTACCCAAGGACGGGGTGTGACTTTGTGGTTTCTTTTTAGCCTATCACAGCAGTGTCAAACTCATTTTAGTTCATGGGCTGTATACAGCCGAATTTGATCTCAGATGGGCCAGACCAGTAAAACCATCGCACAATTTATTTTTGTGTAAAGAATTACATTCTGTAGACGTTCATCCTTTTACAAAATAAACAAACAGCCTGAGATATCTTAAGAAACAAGTGCAATTTCAACAGTATGCCTCAGCTTTTCCTCATTCAGTCAGTCTACTTCTCACTGTCATTACATGTGCATTTATCCAGACATTTCCTGATACAGATTCTCTTGAACTGAAGCTGCTGTTTAACAATATTTTGCACAATGCTCAATATCTTTAAACATGGTCACAGTAAGAATTCATTGTTACATCAGAGAGTTGTATTCTGGTCAGGGTGGAAAAGCCTCTAAAGCTGAATTTGTCATGAAGTAGGCAATGCATTTTTTAACCTGCTCCTGAAACCTGCCACTTCTTAGTCTAGTCATCTAGCCCAGGGGCTGTATGTTTGACACCCCTGCTCGACCCGGAGTTGCAGATATTTTTCCCTGAGCATCTCTGAGTGACAGGAGGAAAATGCATGACCATCTCTCCACCATAAATTAGTTACGACATTTTATAAACTTACCCTTTGATGTTTCAAAGTTAAAAGTTGAATATGAAATCCTGTTGTTGAAAAGGCCTTGTTTTTCACTCTTGTCGTGCATGCTCTTTAGTCCATTAATTAAAAGAATTTATTTTTTGGCTGAATTTAAAACAAGACATGGAATAAAGTTATTTTGATGAAATATCACTAGTTTGAGCTGACATATCGTTTTTATATTCCAAAATATAACGGGTTTTTTTTTCTGATGGAAGCCTTTGTTGCACATAATATGTTGTATAGTGTGAAAATCCAATGATAATTTATGGTTTTACAGTTTCTGGCTATGATACATTGTGTGATTTTGTCGATGTTTAAATAAAACATGCCTTCCAAACCCACTGGTGGGCTCTGGGGCTCAGAGGGTATTAAAGATGAATACAGAATACTGCCATTTAAAGTTGTATGTCGTTCCCCTAAGCCAAAATAAAAAAAAAACAAACTCCTCTGTGCTTAAATTATCTGACATGCCTCTCCCTTTTTTGCACCAACCCGTCCTCCCTCATAAATCATGAACAGTCCAAAAGCAGTAAGGTTGTCTACAAGATACATATTTACAATACGATATGATGAGATATGATACAATATACTTTATTGCTGATGAAAGGGGAATTTGTCTTGGACTCAGGAGCTGCACAAGTATTGCTGCCTTACAATAAGGGTCCAGAGGACATGAAGCATACACCTTTAAAACATACAAAACATAACAGTATTGCACATCAGCCATTCATGTATTTCACACAACAGAGCACCATAAGCAAAGAACAGCATAACCCCTAATGTATCAAGCGCCATTATTTAAAATGGCGTCAAAATGGCTTAGAAGTTTCTTTATTGAGGTTGACACAAATCATTTTTAGTGTATTGTGAGTTAAATGTGAAAGTTATAGTTTTATTTACAGCGAGGATAGCGAGAGAAATTGTGTGTACGCTCCTTTATGTTGATGTCTTGACCAAGCGGAACCATCGACTTCCCCAGTATTTGTACCTACCCGGACATGTTTTACTCGCCCTCGTTAGACCGGCTACAAAAACGTTCATTGGTCGTTCAGCAGCTGTTTACATCCTCGCCATGCTTATGTTGGGACCACCAGTGTGCTGCAGGTGTTCAGACTAACACTTGTGTGATATTATTAACCTGTAGTTGTGTCGTCGCTGTCCGCACGCGCCCGCAGTTTATTTGGAAGATGTCTCGTGCGGGTTTGAGCTGCCCGGGCTGCGGCTCCTCCAACTTAGTGGACGATGATCTGTACTGCCAGGCCCAGCTGGTGTGTATGGACTGCGGCTCTGTGGTGTCTGAGGGAGTCCTGGCCACCGATGAGTACGTCGGGTGTTCAGGTACGAACAGGGAGGAGACGGATACCTCAAAAATAGGCTACTAAAGATACTCTCTCAGTTTTATAATGTTATCACAGGTCAACAACTGTACTTCCTAAAATAGGGTGACCGGAAGTCCCCATTTTCCGTGGACAGTCCCCAGTTTTGGTGACCAATATTTGCCACTTTTCACATTGCATGCCACACGTCCATTTTCTCACGCAGAGAAAAACAAATTTGTAGCTGATCATTAGGCTTCACTGCACACGCGCACATGCCAATACATGTATAAATTCTGTGGTCATTTAACAACAGTCTGGTGCTGGTTGCACAAAATGTAACCAGAAGATCTGCCGTGCATCATTAGTGCGCAACAACATGGGATAGATACCTGCAGCTTTCAGATGGCTGTAAAGGAGAAGTCTTCACTACAGTATTACTAACTCATGGCATGCACAGCTCGCAGGGTGTCTGCAGGTCCTTTACAAGTCTTAAATCGTCTTAAATTTATAAATATTGGGCCTTAAATGTCACTAAATAGTCTATTATAATATTTGAATTGTCAGGTCTTAACTTCCACAAAGTCCACATTTTAACAACATATAAACTGCCATGCAGCATTACAAAAGAAAAACAGTCAAATAAAAAGCACATACTCATGTACACTTATGCACAGGTGCACACATATACAGAGATACCTACATACACACAGAACCTTTCAGGCAGGGGTGTCCAAACCTTTTTTGAATGCAGGCCAGCTGCTTCATGCATCATGTGGGTTATTAAAGTTTCATTTTTCTATGAAAATATGTTCAACTTTCCACCACTCCTAAAAACAGAGGCCTCACTGTTGACTTCTCACTGTGGTCATTTCTGCTATCTAACAGGAAATGTCTGCTGTCAGTTAACCGTTCTGTTTTCTTGTTTACTCTCTAATTACGAAAACACATTAGTTCTGCCTGTGTAGTTCACACTACGGCTTATGATAGGCCTGTCGTCGTGAGGTGAACTGAAAAAATGCAAAGCAATCTTGCATGATTAACCTTTATTGTGTGGCGGGTCACATTTAGTATATTTTGAAAGTCAAGCCAAGAGCCGTTTAAAATTGGTCTGAGGGCCACAATTAGCCCCCAGGCCAGACTTTGGACATGCTTGCTTTAAGGGAACTTGGAGTTACACAAGATAAAGACACAATCAGGACCTATTCTATTATGATCAGCTACAGCAAGATGTAAAAAAAATAAGTAAATGTGACGTATTTCACGTGGAGTTATCATTAAAGTTAGGGTTCAGAGTCTAACTTTTATATATTCCATAATTGGATTCTAGATTCTTCTAAATTTATCAGACGAGCCAGATAATGGGAATTGTAGTTTCTAAAGTTTGAGATGTTGCATAATGTCACCAACCAGTCCAGCTCGGTGGATGAGAGTTCTAAAGTCCACATTTCTGATGTTACACATCTTTAAACCAAGCACGGTACCTTATACTGTCTTTTTACTTCATACTTTCACTAAGCTGATGGTAAAATATACATTAATCCAACTCATTCCAATAACTATATTTTAACATAAAACCTACCTCTGCACAGGACCATAGTTTTACTTACCTTTATGCTCACCTGCAATGTTTGAATACAATTAAATAATAAAATAAGAATTCTCTTGCAAAGTTCTTAAAAAGCATTAAGTGTTAGTGTGATACCTGTAGACACCCTGTTACTGTATACCTAGCTGGTATTATTGCCATAACCGCTGTTTGGAAAATGCATGTTGCAAAATAAAGCTATTGTTGCCGTCACAACAATGAACTAAATTAAGGATGTTTTCACATTTTTAAGTGAACTCATGGTGATTAATCAGCATCATTTAGGCTGTGATGTCTGGAGGTTGGCAAGTATGCTGATGAAGGATTCAAGGACTTATTATTGTCATTATACGATACAAGACTGCATAATGAAACGAAGCTGTAGTTTCCTCCACGCCACACACACAGAAAAAGAATAAGAATATATTCATAATATGTAAATTAGAATAGAATATAAACAATAAAATAGGCATGTTAGTAGAATAAACTATGTAAAAGTAGCTCTATAGGAAGAACTAAAAATTGTATTTCATTTTATCGTTTGGCCTTCACCATAGTTTCTGTTTAGGGATGCACGATATTGGTTTCCTTGGTCAAATGAAACCCTGATTGTCTTTTTTATTCATAAGCAATAACATGGGATGTTATAATGATATATTAACTGCCAAACTGGAAATGTCCTTGGTTTTTATTTCCAAACTCTAATTACCTTACCCTAAAAACAAAGCAGTAGGCCCCCCGATACTGTTTACATACAACCAGTTTTCCCTTGAAGACACCAGTCTTTGAGTTTTCATGTTTTGTTTGTGGTGCTGATATTAGGCTACTTAATAGGATATTTTAAATCCAGGAGTATCCAGTCTTGTCACTGCAGAACTTGATGAATTGCACATCTCTTCGCTTATAACAACAAAGTTCAAAATTTACACTTGACCTCCACTGATGCCATTAATAATAAAATAATACATTTTTCTACGTAGCGCCTTTTAAAACACAGTTACAAAATACTTCACAATAAAACCAGAACACATATAAAAACATGTACAGAGAATGAAATTCACTAAGAGCCAAGGACTAGGTACATAATAAAAACAGGGTAAGATGAATCAAAAAGTCATAAAACACAAGTAAAATCAGTGAAAAGCATTCTTTAAAAAATAGGTATTTCATAGTTATTCAAAAGACGATACAGAGTATGCAGCCCCGATCTCCTCAGGCAGGTCATTCCAAAGTCTAGAAGCTCTCACTGCAAAGGCTTTATCACCTTTTTGAATTTATCTGTACCTGGGAGCGACAAGGAGCGACACATCTGAGGATCTCAGGGTGCAAGAAGGGATGTAGGGCAATAACAGGTCAGATAAGAAACTTGGAGCGAGGTCCCTCGGGGCTTTGTGAGTAATTGATAGTATCTTAAAATCTATTCTAAAAGCAAGCATGGAGAAAAACTGGGGAAAAGAATATCTGAGGATACCTTGGATGATACTTTATATACAGATATATATCTAAAATACTAAGCAGTATAGCCACTAAATGCCAGATGACACAGAACACCAGCCCCTCTCCTAATAGGACACGTTTTGTTTCATAATGTCTGACTATATGATTATTAATGAGGAACTCTTGGCCATTGTACTTGAGTCACTGTATGTGCTGTTTTTAGCAGGACTACTATCAGCCTAGAAGGAGTAGTTAGCAGTAGTAGTGTTACCCTTATAGTAGCTAATGGGGATCCAAATCAGTAACTTAATAAAATAGCCGGTCCAACGGTGAATTTTTGACATTGGTACCAATATCTGGGAGTTTTAAAAATCCAATAATAGCCTCTCAAACCGCTCTTTCTCTCCCCCATTTCCTGTCTTCCTTTACACTGTGGCAAGAATTCTAAAATACTGAAGTAGGGGAAAAATCTGTACCCAAATCGGCAATATTTTATTTATTTATTTATTTATTTTAACATACATAGATAATAATGACTCCTGACATATACCTCCTTAGATGTTTTTTATTGTGACCAATAGTCTATACATACTGAACAGGGCACTTTACAGGTGGAAAAAGCAACTTCTTAGTGCCCTCTGGTGGACATACTGTGTAATGGCAGCACTGTTTCTGAATGATCTCAGGCGTAGTTTGGCATCTCTGTAGACCGATATATCTGCAATATGATAAAATTGGCTGATTAAGCTAGCTCTACCATTACTTAATCCAGTCTTAATGGTTTTTATGCTATTGCCAAAATACTGATCATTTTATCCTCATTTTATCCCCTTGGAAGGTATCAAGGTCTGTTGCTTATTGCCTCATAACAGCCAAAGAAGATTTTACAGCAACACTAGACAACACCAGAGCTACCTACAGTGGAGCGTTGGCTTCATGACATATTGGGTACACTCGTCTTTGCAAGAATCAGGTTCGCTCTGAAGGACAACAATGAGAATTTTAAGAAAATATGACCCCACCCCTGCATTACTTTTCTATAAGAAGTCTATGTCAGTTAAAACTTTTCATCTTCATCAGACAACTCTTAGAGGATCGTTTGGGGTTTTGTTTATGTCAGACTAAACTCTCTTCACTGCATTCACTGTGTTTTTGAGGGTTCATCACATTCTGTAGTCTGTTGCCTGGTTTTATTTTGTGGGATGATGACACGCAGCTGTACCAACTGTGTGCGAACGATAGCAGAGCATCAATTAGAATACACTCTCCAAAAATTATCGGTGTGTCCTTCAAAAAACAACGCCCTTGTTACTCCACTGCATAATCCACAGACCTCACCATGAACATTCTTTTTAATAAATTAATTTTTTAAATGTTATTTTTCCAATACAGTGAGCTCCATAAACAAACCCCATTCACTTTCATTATACTGGAGTGAATGCAGACATTATAGAGACAGATATCTGTAAACCTTGCCAAATAAATCTAAAACTGTCTGCATGGTCAGACACCATTAGAGGTGAGGGAGAATTTTTGTGAGGTCCACTTAATTTGAGTTGATGTATCGTGCAATAATGTTGCATAATCCAGACAAATGTGCAGTTTATCAAATAACCACAGGGCAGCTGACACAGTTAATATGAGACCTTAGAGACCCCCGAGGGTTTGGGGCCCTGGAGCAACTGCCCACTTTGCCTGGTTGGCAATAAAAAAAAAGCTTTAAAAGTCGAAACTCTTCTTCGTCTTGGGGTTTGCTAATCCCAACACTCTGTGACTTTCTTTATGTTTACCATGATATTTTGCCTTGACTCTGTGTGCTTTCTTACAGATGTCAGCTACAGCCGAACCACAGCTGTGACCAAAAAGCCGTGTACGAACCTGAAAAAAGGTGAGGTCTTCTCCATGTGGAGCTTTGGCTTGTTAGAGACACTGTGACACAGGAGCTCTCCTCGCTGGTCTCACATACTCATCTAACTTTGTTCCACCTCCGCAGGTCTGCAGCGCGTGAAAGCCTTATGTCAGATTCTCCGGGTCAAGGGTGAGATCGAGGAGCTCTCGCAGATGTATTACAAGCAGGCTTATGAGCATGAAAGTTTCATCAAAGTGAGCCTCCAGAAGAAAGAAGTTCTCGCTGGTTGCTGTGTGCTTGTGAGCTGCAGGCTGTCGAACTGGCCAATAACCATAGGAACCATCAGCTACCTGGTGGATGACAACCAGCACATGGTGGGAGGGGTTTTCCACGAGATGGTCAAGATTCTCAACATCGAAGTTCCAAACGTCAGCATCACAGATGTGATCGAGGCCCACAGTCAGGAGTAAGTGATAGACGATGATCTTAATGGTCCTGCTTGAGGGGGGCGCTTGAATAAACAGGCCATTTAAAAAGACTTAGTTTTTTACATTGTAGAATAGCAACAGATATGAGCAGGAGAGGCATGTGTTTTTGTATCTGCAGGGCTCCAGACTGCAACCATTTAGCTGCATTTTACAACCATGGAGTACCTGTGTGACTCGCAAATATAATTGATACATGAACTGAGGGGTATTCCAGAAAGCGGGTTTAGTGAAAACTGAGTATGTTAACCCTGAAATGAGGGAAACTCTGGGTTTTCAGTTCCAGAAAGAGAGGTAAATCAAACTCTGAGTCAATCACCATGGCAACTGAGTCTGTGAACATAACCTGCTCACTGACAGGTTTTCTTCAATAAACCCTGAGTTTTTCTCTGTCTCCTCCCTCTTACACGCTGATCCATTTCCTCATTCATTCAGTCCGTGTCAAAGCTTGTATCAAAGCGCGTTAATTAGCGGAGATTTACCGTCTGTCACAGTCTAAATCCTGCTGGATATTAGTTTGTTACTCAGGACTGTCTTAAGTTACTGAATTTATGCACATCAATCATTTCTTTGGCCATTGGTTTTTGTCTTTACATTCAAATATTACACAGCGAGAATTCACCCTCAGCTCAGAATCAAACCTCTGTCCTTTTTATATTTATTATTTTTTATAACACTATGCACAAGGATCAGACTGTCAGTCTGTTAGAGCAGCTCCCAAATGTTTATTGCACATAATGTGTCGGTCTAAATATTTAAATTTTAAAAATCGGTATGAAGCTTTAGACACGTAGTATCAATGACTAATGATCTCTATCACTGATGTCATTGGTCGCACTGATGGAACATAATTCCTATAGCCTAATATTGGGGATTATATGTTAATATTTCTGAGTGAGCAATGGTGCAGCATTTCAATGTCTTTAAATTTACTACATTTGTAGCTGAAATAAAGTCACTGAATGCTCTTGAGTCAAGATACAAATAGATGTCCAACATTTTAAAATCTATGTATTTTAACCTTAACATCTTTTCAAGTGCAAATCACCAAACATATTATTACTGGGTCAGACTGTGAGTTTACAGTCATGTCTTTATGTCTTTGATCTATAGCCTAGCCTATATGTTTTAAATCTTCCTATTTTTCAGTTGCTGCCTCCTGTGTTTTTCCCCATCAGATTAAATCTGAACAAATATATTAATATAATGTAATGTATCTACAGCCTGATACACAGCCACTTTATCTTCATTAAGGAAATGTAAGTCTGATAAATGATGAATAAATGGACAACACTTTTTTATTGACTTTATGGTTAACTTATTTACACTTTCCTCGCTCTTACTCAGGCTCTTCTTTTAAAGATAAACGTGCACCATCTGCTACACATGCATTAATATCTCTACATCCACTGGATTAAAATGGAGGCCTGTCTTTTATTTACCTGTTGCCATGGTGAATCGTGGAGTCGGAGCTCCATTGATGATGGCTTTTTATTGTCGACTTAACTGAGAGTGAACATACTCAGAGTTGACTGAACTAACTGCTGTTCTGGAACCGGTAACTCAGAGTTTCCCATCTCAAGGTAAATCAACTCAGAGTTCAGGATTAGACTCAGAGTTTGTTGAACCTCCTACCTGGAATACCGCTCTGGAAAGCTGTTGGGTTGTGTTGTTTCCCGCTTACAGTGAATAAGTCGTCACGTTTGAAGGCGCCACTAATGGTTTAACTTTCTGCTAACAGCTAACTGTTGATTGGAAGCTTCAGTACTTTATTTAACTTTATTGTAACAGTTCTTTGTAGAATTGTGTTATGGCAATACTTTATTTAACTTTAGTATAACAATATTTTATATAATGTTTTTATAATGGCACATTATTTAACTTTATTATAACTGTTCTTTTATTTAATTGTATTATATTAGTACTTTATTCAATTTTGTTAAAATAGTACTCTATTTAACAGTATTGTATTTAACTTTATTATAACAGTTCTTTATTTAATTTTTTTTAACAGTACTTAAATCTTTTTGGCAATTATACCTCTGTGTTATTTAACTTTATTATAACAGTTCTTCATATAATTTTGTTATAACAATACTTAATTTTATTATAAGAGTTCTATTTAATTTAGATACAATTGTACTTTATTTAACTCTACTATAACAGAACTTTATTTAATTTTGATATAACATTATTTTTTGTTGTAACAGTACTTTATTTAACTTTATTACAACAGTTCTTTATTTAATTTTATAACAGTACTTAATTTTATAACAGTCCTTATAACAGTACAGTAATAGTGCTTTATTTAACTTTATGATAACAGTAGTTAATTCAGTAGTTTAATATCAGTACTTAAGAGGAGATTTCAAAACAGGAGATAAATATCATGTATCCAAATACAGCCAAAAAATATTGCAGTACTATTTATAGGCTGTATCGCCCAGCCCTACAGTAAATTGCCCTTTATTACTTTAGACAAGGTTTTTTTTTGTTTTGTTTTGTTTTTTTAGAAATGTTCACAAGTGAACAACAATGATTATTATTTGGTTTTGTTAAAGAAAACAACAACAAATCAACTGTAGGTCAAACAAAAGGAATGCTTTATATGATATATTTCAAAAAAGATTACAAGATTAAGACCCCAGGAAGAATAAATGCTGCTCTGGCTACAGCTAACGGGGATTCTAATACACAATATTAAAGGGAAATTTCGGTTTATTTCAACCTGTCTCCTATCGTCCTAAATTTGTTTCAAGTGACTAGTGACATAGAAATAATAGTTAGCATGTTAGCCGTTAGCCTAGATACAGCCGGGGCGCATAGTAGCGTCAGACCTGTTAAAACGTAAGTGAACGGGCAATCTTCAAGTGCAAAGTTAGTCCACTAAACAAGCTTTTTTCCACAAAGACCGCCTCATATCGTTAGGATAAATGTCAGAGAACATATAGAAAACGACGTGAACGTGTTGTCTTATCTTACCGGTGTGCTGCCATGTTTGTTTACCATCTAGCTCTGCTTTCCAAAGCGTGGCCGAAATATATCTCACGAGCTCTAGATAAAGCCCAGCTGGATACTACTCCAGGTGGATGTGTCTCGTCCTCGGTCACATCCAGACCTTGAAAATAAGGCTGCAGCCGGTCCCATTCCTTGCAACAGAGGTATTCCTCTTCTGTGGGCATTGGGGCACAGCATTCTCAGGTACACCACCAATCTCCAGAGCCACGCAGCCTTGCAGCAGCCATTCCTCCTCTCTCGTCCTCTAACGTTACCTGTTGCGCCTCTCTCTCTCCTCCTCCATTCTTCAATTTCACAAAGCTCTTCGTCAGTGTATTCTGGCTCAAATAAATAAGGGCGGCCATCAAACTCTGCAAAATCAAATTCCTCCTCCACAAAGTCGAAGTCTGGCAAAAAGTCAGCCATTATTCTATAAATCTTTCATAAAATAAATTAATGAACTTTTCAGGCTACTGTCCGGTTCTGCCTTCCAGCTGTTGCTGCTTGTTCTCGCGAGATTTCAGGCATTGTATGAGATCGCTGCTTGTTCTCGCGATATTTCGGCCGCGCTTTGGAAAGCAGAGCTAGATGGTAAACAAACATGGCAGCACACCGGTAAGGTAAGACAACACGTTCACATGTCGTTTTCTATATGTTCTCTGACATTTATCCTAATGATATGAGGCGGTCTTTGTGGAAAAAAAAGCTTGTTTAGTGGACTAACTTTGCACTTGAAGTATGCCCGTTCACTTACGTTTTAACAGGTCTGACGCTACTATGCGCCCCCGGCTGTATCTAGGCTAACGGCTAACATGCTAACTATTATTTTTATGTCACTAGTCACTTGAAACAAATTCAGGACGATAGGAGACAGGTTGAAATAAACCGAAATTTCCCTTTAAATTAAATATAATTAGATTAAATTAAATGAGTTCTGTAATAACTAAAAATGTTGTTTCTTTCTGTCAGGTACAAAATTAGCTCATCCGACGTTCCTGAAGTATTGGCTGAGAACTTCAAGGACTTGACCAAACGTGCTGTGGCGCTGGTGGAGCTGGCAGCAGACTCCTGGATTGTGACTGGCCGTACACCGACCCCCATCATGATGGCAGCAATTTATCTGTCCTGGCAGTCCTTGAAACCCAACAAGCACCGGCTCAGTGTCTCTCTGGACAAATTCTGTCAGATTGCCAAAGTGAAAAGGCTCCCTCCTGCTTCAAAGAGAATAACTGAGATGAAGGAGATGCTGTGTAAGCTGGGAAAGGAGATTCCTTGGGTCAGGGAAGAGGTGACGCCACACAATGTTGTTCAGCAGCTGGAGGATATTCTAAAGTACCGGTCTACCCTGCTAAGGAGGGCTCTGAGAACCCATGAGGAGGCTCTGCTGGCAGAGTGTGAGGACAGCTGCGAGGACTCTCTAACTGAGGAGACTGCTCCCTCCCAAGATCAGAATCCACATGCATCCTGCGTGGAACAACTTGAACTGAATGCTGAAAGGGCCCAGCGACCAGGAGGTGGAGATGATAATCCACGCACAATGCCTGAGCTGCATAGAGACTCTCAGGAGGGCCAAGATCCAGCACCAAACTGGGGAAAGAGAGTGCTGTTTGCTCCCCCGTGTGTGGTTCATGCTAAGAAAAGACGAGTGGAGCAGCCAGAGCTCAAGGATGTAACCGGTGATGAGGAAATCTCTGACAGTGAAATTGACTCTTACATTCGCACTCCTCGGGAAGCTCGAGATTTTGCTTTGATGCAGAAGATATATGAGATTGAGAAATCATGACCTGAATATTCTAATAAGGATGCAGATGTTTTATTTAATTAATAATTTCTAGACTCAGTTGATAATAAGAGATTCTACAACCTATTTTATGTCTGTGCTGCTTATACATGGTTCACTTTCAAATCAAATGGTGTTGAAGTGGGTAGTTAAAATGAGGAATTTGGACACACCACGTGTAGTCAGTGGAAAAATGCAATGTGAGGAACTCCACTTCAACTGTAAAATGCTTTACCTTTGAAGGCACTGTCATCACATATGAAAGTGCCTGAAATAAAAGCATTTACCTTTTTACAGTATGTGATGTTTTTTTTTTTTGTAGTTTTGCAGAGTAGACCTAATTTGCTTTGCACTTTTCTCAACTTAAAAACGGCAACACGCCTACATCACACAATTACCCTGAGAGTTTCAAACCACATTTTGTTCATTAAATATCAACTCTACAATTCAAAATGCAAAAATATAAAATAAATAAAAATTCTGCACTAACTGTTCAGTTTCTTTTCATTGTAAACAGCTGTACAGTTTTAGGTTGACTGTTGAATATGTGTATTTTTGGCAGCAGAATATGTAAGAGGGAATGAGTCATCTTCATAGAATGTGACCTACAGTAGATCAAATAGTTTACACATTTGCTGCAGTAAAAGCTAATTAGCAACATGAAATTGCTGCCAGTGATCTACAAATAATCTAACGTATGTCGCCTTTGGTTCCAAATTTGTGAAAATAAAATGCACGGATACAATATTAAAGGCACAAAGAAGAAAAAAACACAAGCACACTTCTTTGAGTTGTTTCGTATCCACATTAAAAAAATGATCTTACCATATAATTAAGAGAAGTTAAACATTTTTCTGACTGAGATTGGATTTAGCTGTAGTTGCTCTATCTTCAACAGCTTCAGTAAGCTATTTGGTGTCCAAAACCATGAAAAAATATCATAGTATAGTATGTCGTCCAAAACCATGAAAAAAGTCATAGTATAGTATGTCGTCCTAAACCATGAAAAAGTCATAGTATGGTACTGTCGTCCAAAATCATGAAAGAAGTCATAGTATGGTACTGTCGTCCAAAATCATGAAAAAAAGGCATAATACAGGATGTTGTCCAAAATCATGAAAAAAAGTCAGTATAGTATGTCGTCTAAAATCATGAAAAAAAGTCATAGTATGGTATGTCGTCCAAAATCATGAAAAAAAAAAAAGTCATAGAAAGTAAGTCATGGTATGGTATGGCATCCAAAACCGTGAAAAAATGTCATAGTATAGTATGTTGTCCATAATCATGAAAAAAAGCCATAATATAGTATGTTGTCCAAAACCATGAAAAAATGTCATAGTATAGTATGTCGTCCAAAGTCATGAAAAAATGTCATGGTATGGTATGGCATCCAAAACCATGAAAAAAAGGTCATAGTATGGTGTGTTGTCCATAATCATGAAAAAAGTCATAGTATAGTATGTCGTCCAAAACCAAGAAAAAAGTCATAGTATGGTATGTCGTCCAAAATCATGAAAAAAAAAGTCATAGAAAGTAAGTCATGGTATGGTATGGCATCCAAAACCATGAAAAAAAGGTCATAGTATGGTGTGTTGTCCATAATCATGAAAAAAGTCATAGTATAGTATGTCGTCCAAAACCAAGAAAAAAGTCATAGTATAGTATGTCATCCAAAACCATGAAAAAGTCATAGTATAGTATGTCGTCCAAAGTCATGAAAAAATGTCATGGTATGGTATGGTATCCAAAACCATGAAAAAAAGTCAGTATAGTATGGTGTGTTGTCCATAATCATGAAAAAGTCATAGTATAGTATGTCGTCCAAAACCATGAAAAAAAGTCATAGTATAGTATGTCGTCCAAAATCATGAAAAAAAGTCATAGTATAGTATGTCGTCCAAAACCATGAAAAAATGTCATAGTGTAGTGTGTTGTCTATAATCATGAAGAAAAGTCATAGTATAGTATGTCATCCAAAATCATGAAAGAAGTCATAGTATAGTATGTCGTCCAAAATCATGAAAAAAAGTCATAGTATAGTATGTTGTCCAAAACCATGAAAAAATGTCATAGTGTAGTGTGTTGTCTATAATCACGAAGAAAAGTCGTATAGTATGTCGTCCAAAATTATGAAAAAAAGTCATTGTATTCTATGTCATCAGAAACCATGAAAAAAAGTCATAGTATAGTATGTCGTCCAAAATCCATGAAAAAAAGTCATAGTATAGGATGTCGTCCAAAACCAAGAAAAAATGTCATAGTATAGTATGTCGTCCAAAATTATGAAAAAAAGTCATAGTATAGGATGTCATCTGAAACTATGAAAAAAGTCATCGTATAGTATGTCGTCCAAAACCATGAAAAAAAGTCATAGGATAGTATGGTGTCCAAAATCATGAAAAAAAGTCATAGTATAGTATGTCGTCCAAAACCATGAAAAAATGTCATAGTGTAGTGTGTTGTCTATAATCATGAAGAAAAGTCATAGTATAGTATGTCATCCAAAATCATGAAAGAAGTCATAGTATAGTATGTCGTCCAAAATCATGAAAAAAAGTCATAGTATAGTATGTTGTCCAAAACCATGAAAAAATGTCATAGTGTAGTGTGTTGTCTATAATCACGAAGAAAAGTCGTATAGTATGTCGTCCAAAATTATGAAAAAAAGTCATTGTATTCTATGTCATCAGAAACCATGAAAAAAAGTCATAGTATAGTATGTCGTCCAAAATCCATGAAAAAAAGTCATAGTATAGGATGTCGTCCAAAACCAAGAAAAAATGTCATAGTATAGTATGTCGTCCAAAATTATGAAAAAAAGTCATAGTATAGGATGTCATCTGAAACTATGAAAAAAGTCATCGTATAGTATGTCGTCCAAAACCATGAAAAAATGTCATAGGATAGTATGTCGTCCAAAATCATGGAAAAAAAAAAGTCATAGAAAGTAAGTCATGGTATGGTATGGTGTCCAAAACCGTGAAAAAAAGTCATAGTATGGTACTGTCGTCCAAAATCATGAAAGAAGTCATAGTATAGGATGTCGTCCAAAACCATGAAAAAATGTCATAGTATATAGTATGTCGTCCAAAATCATGATAAAAAAGTCATAGTATAGTATGTCGTCCAAAATCATGAAAAAAAGTCATAGTATGGTACTGTCGTCGAAAATCATGAAAGAAGTCATAGTATAGTATGTCGTCCAAAATCATGAAAAAATGTCATAGTATAGTATGTTGTCCAAAACCATGAAAAAATGTCATAGTGTAGTGTGTTGTCTATAATCACGAAGAAAAGTCATAGTATAGTATGTCGTCCAAAATTATGAAAAAAAGTCATTGTATTCTATGTCATCAGAAACCATGAAAAAAAGTCATAGTATAGTATGTCGTCCAAAATCCATGAAAAAAAGTCATAGTATAGGATGTCGTCCAAAACCAAGAAAAAATGTCATAGTATAGTATGTCGTCCAAAATTATGAAAAAAAGTCATAGTATAGTATGTCGTCCAAAACCATGAAAAAAAGTCATAGGATAGTATGGTGTCCAAAATTATGAAAAAAAGTCATAGTATAGTATGTTGTCCAAAAACATGAAAAAATCACATAGTACAGTATGTCGTCCAAAACCATGAAAAAAGTCATAGCATAGTATGTTGTTGAAAACAGTGAAAAAACATCAGTCATAGTAAAACTTCAATCAGCTGTTGGCTATGTCGTCCAAAATCATGAAAAAAAAGTCATAGTATGGTACTGTCGTCCAAAATCATGAAAGAAGTCATAGTATAGTATGTCGTCCAAAATCATGAAAAAAAGTCATAGTATAGTATGTCGTCCAAAATCATGAAAAAAAGTCATAGTATAGAATGTCGTCCAAAACCATGAAAAAATGTCATAGTATAGTATGTCGTCCAAAACCATGAAAAAGTCATAGTATAATATGTCGTTCAAAACCATGAAAAAGTCATAGTATAGTATGTCGTCCAAAATCATGATAAAAAAGTCATAGTATAGTATGTCGTCCAAAATCATGAAAAAAAGTCATAGTATGGTACTGTCGTCGAAAATCATGAAAGAAGTCATAGTATAGTATGTCGTCCTAAATCATGAAAAAAAAGTCATAGTATAGGATGTCGTCCAAAACCATGAAAAAATGTCATAGGATAGTATGTCGTCCAAAATCATGGAAAAAAAAAAGTCATAGAAAGTAAGTCATGGTATGGTATGGTGTCCAAAACCGTGAAAAAAAGTCATAGTATGGTACTGTCGTCCAAAATCATGAAAGAAGTCATAGTATAGGATGTCGTCCAAAATCATGAAAAAAAGTCATAGTATGTTACTGTCGTCTAAAATCATGAAAGAAGTCATAGTATAGTATGTCGTCCAAAATCATGAAAAAAAGTCATAGTATAGTATGTTGTCCAAAACCATGAAAAAATGTCATAGTGTAGTGTGTTGTCTATAATCACGAAGAAAAGTCGTATAGTATGTCGTCCAAAATTATGAAAAAAAGTCATTGTATTCTATGTCATCAGAAACCATGAAAAAAAGTCATAGTATAGTATGTCGTCCAAAATCCATGAAAAAAAGTCATAGTATAGGATGTTGTCCAAAACCAAGAAAAAATGTCATAGTATAGTATGTCGTCCAAAATAATGAAAAAAAGTCATAGTATAGGATGTCATCGGAAACAATGAAAAAAGTAATCTTATAGTAATTAGTACAAAAACAATAAAAAAAGTCATAGGATAGTATGGAGTCCAAAATAATGAAAAAAAGTCATAGTATAGTATGTTGTCCAAAATCATGAAAAATGTCATAGTACAGTATGTCGCCCAAAACCATGAAAAAGTCATAGCATAGTATGTTGTTGAAAACAGTGAAAAACATCAGTCATAGTAAAACTTCAATCAGCTATTGGCTATGTCGTCCAAAATCATGAAAAAAAAGTCATAGTATGGTACTGTCGTCCAAAATCATGAAAGAAGTCATAGTATAGTATGTCGTCCAAAATCATGAAAAAAAGTCATAGTATAGTATGTCGTCCAAAATCATGAAAAAAAGTCATAGTATAGAATGTCGTCCAAAACCATGAAAAAATGTCATAGTATAGTATGTCGTCCAAAACCATGAAAAAGTCATAGTATAATATGTCATTCAAAACCATGAAAAAGTCATAGTATAGTATGTCGTCCAAAATCATGATAAAAAAGTCATAGTATAGTATGTCGTCCAAAATCATGAAAAAAAGTCATAGTTATGGTACTGTCGTCGAAAATCATGAAAGAAGTCATAGTATAGTATGTCGTCCTAAATCATGAAAAAAAAGTCATAGTATAGGATGTCGTCCAAAACCATGAAAAAATGTCATAGGATAGTATGTCGTCCAAAATAATGGAAAAAAAAAAGTCATAGAAAGTAAGTAATGGTATGGTATGGAGTCCAAAACCGTGAAAAAAAGTCATAGTATGGTACTGTCGTCCAAAATCATGAAAGAAGTCATAGTATAGGATGTCGTCCAAAACCATGAAAAAATGTCATAGTATAGTATGTCGTCCAAAATCATGATAAAAAAGTCATAGTATAGTATGTCGTCCAAAATCATGAAAAAAAAAAAAGTCATAGAAAGTAAGTCATGGTATGGTATGGCATCCAAAACCGTGAAAAAATGTCATAGTATAGTATGTTGTCCATAATCATGAAAAAAAGCCATAATATAGTATGTTGTCCAAAACCATGAAAAAATGTCATAGTATAGTATTTAGTCCAAATTCATGAAAAAATGTCATGGTATGGTATGGCATCCAAAACCATGAAAAAGGTCATAGTATTGTTTGTTGTCCATAATCATGAAAAAGTCATAGTATAGTATGTCGTCCAAAACCATGAAAAAGTCATAGTATGGTATGTCAGTCAAAATCATGAAAAAAAGTCCTAGAAATTAAGTCATGGTATGGTATGGCATCCAAAACCATGAAAAAAAGGTCATAGTATGGTGTGTTGTCCATAATCATGAAAAAAGTCATAGTATAGTATGTCGTCCAAAACCAAGAAAAAAGTCATAGTATAGTATGTCATCCAAAACCATGAAAAAGTCATAGTATAGTATGTCGTCCAAAGTCATGAAAAAATGTCATGGTATGGTATGGTATCCAAAACCATGAAAAAAAGTCAGTATAGTATGGTGTGTTGTCCATAATCATGAAAAAGTCATGGTATAGCATGTCGTCAAAAAACATCAAAAAAGTCATAGCACAGTATGTCATCCAAAACCATGAAAAAAGTCATAGTATAGCATGTCGTCCAAAAGCATGAAAAAAGTCATAGTATAGTATATTGTCGAAAAACATGAAGAAAAGTCATAGTATAGTATGTCATCCAAAATCATGAAAGAAGTCATAGTATAGTATGTCGCCCAAAATCATGAAAAAGTCATAGTATAGTATGTTGTCCAAAACCATGAAAAATGTCATAGTGTAGTGTGTTGTCTATAATCATGAAGAAAAGTCATAGTATGTCGTCCAAACTTATGAAAAAATGTCATTGTATTCTATGTCATCATAAACCATGAAAAAAAGTCATATTATAGTATGTAGTCCAAAATACATTAAAAAAAGTCATAGTATAGGATGTCGTCCAAAACCAAGAAAAAATGTCATAGTATAGTATGTCGTCCAAAATTATGAAAAAAAGTCATAGTATAGGATGTCATCTGAAACTATGAAAAAAGTCATCGTATAGTATGTCGTCCAAAACCATGAAAAAAAGTCATAGGATAGTATGGTGTCCAAAATTATGAAAAAAAGTCATAGTATAGTATGTTGTCCAAAATCATGAAAAAATGTCATAGTACAGTATGTCGTCCAAAACCATGAAAAAAGTCATAGCATAGTATGTTGTTGAAAACAGTGAAAAAACATCAGTCATAGTAAAACTTCAATCAGCTATTGGCTATGTCGTCCAAAATCATGAAAAAAAGTCATAGTATGGTACTGTCGTCCAAAATCATGAAAGAAGTCATAGTATAGTATGTCGTCCAAAATCATGAAAAAAAGTCATAGTATAGTATGTCGTCCAAAATCATGAAAAAAAGTCATAGTATAGAATGTCGTCCAAAACCATGAAAAAATGTCATAGTATAGTATGTCGTCCAAAACCATGAAAAAGTCATAGTATAATATGTCGTTCAAAACCATGAAAAAGTCATAGTATAGTATGTCGTCCAAAATCATGATAAAAAAGTCATAGTATAGTATGTCGTCCAAAATCATGAAAAAAAGTCATAGTATGGTACTGTCGTCGAAAATCATGAAAGAAGTCATAGTATAGTATGTCGTCCTAAATCATGAAAAAAAAGTCATAGTATAGGATGTCGTCCAAAACCATGAAAAAATGTCATAGGATAGTATGTTGTCCAGAATCATGAAAAAAAGTCATAGTATAGTATGTCGTCCAAAATCATGGAAAAAAAAAAGTCATAGAAAGTAAGTCATGGTATGGTATGGTGTCCAAAACCGTGAAAAAAAGTCATAGTATGGTACTGTCGTCCAAAATCATGAAAGAAGTCATAGTATAGGATGTCGTCCAAAATCATGAAAAAAAGTCATAGTATGGTACTGTCGTCGAAAATCATGAAAGAAGTCATAGTATAGTATGTCGTCCAAAATCATGAAAAAAAGTCATAGTATAGTATGTTGTCCAAAACCATGAAAAAATGTCATAGTGTAGTGTGTTGTCTATAATCACGAAGAAAAGTCATAGTATAGTATGTCGTCCAAAATTATGAAAAAAAGTCATTGTATTCTATGTCATCAGAAACCATGAAAAAAAGTCATAGTATAGTATGTCGTCCAAAATCCATGAAAAAAAGTCATAGTATAGGATGTCGTCCAAAACCAAGAAAAAATGTCATAGTATAGTATGTCGTCCAAAATTATGAAAAAAAGTCATAGTATAGGATGTCATCTGAAACTATGAAAAAAGTCATCGTATAGTATGTCGTCCAAAACCATGAAAAAAGTCATAGGATAGTATGGTGTCCAAAATTATGAAAAAGTCATAGTATAGTATGTTGTCCAAAATCATGAAAAAGTCATAGTATAGTATGTCGTCCAAAACCATGAAAAAGTCATAGCATAGTATGTTGTTGAAAACAGTGAAAAACATCAGTCATAGTAAAACTTCAATCAGCTATTGGCTATGTCGTCCAAAATCATGAAAGAAACGTCATAGTATAGCATGTCGTCCAATATCATGAAAGAAAAGTCATAGTATAACATGTCGTCCAAAATTATGAAAGAAACGTTATAGTATAGCATGTTGTCCCATATCATGAAATAAACGTCATAGTATAGCATGTTGTCCAAAATTCGGAGAAAAAAAAGTCATAGTATAGCATGTCGTCCAAAACCATGAAAAAGTCATTGTATTCTATGTCATCAAAATCATGAAAAAAGTCATAGTATAGTATGTCATCCAAAATCTATGAAAAAAGTCATAGTATAGTATGTCGTCCAAAACCATGAAAAAAGTCATAGTATAGTATGTCGTCCAAAATCATGAAGAAAAGTCATAGTATAGCATGTCATCTGAAACTATGAAAAAGTCATAGTATAGTATGTCGCCCAAAACCATGAAAAAATGTCATAGGATAGTATGTCCCAAAATCATGTATAATAAAGTCATAGAAAGTAAGTCATGGTATGGTATGGTGTCCAAAACCGTGAAAAAAAGTCATAGTATGGTACTGTCGTCCAAAATCATGAAAGAAGTCATAGTATAGGATGTCGTCCAAAACCATGAAAAAATGTCATAGTATAGTATGTCGTCCAAAATCATGATAAAAAAGTCATAGTATAGTATGTCGTCCAAAATCATGAAAAAAAGTCATAGTATGGTACTGTCGTCGAAAATCATGAAAGAAGTCATAGTATAGTATGTCGTCCAAAAAAAAGAAAAAATTTCATAGAATAGTATGTTTTCCAAAACCACGAAAAATGTCATAGTGTAGTGTGTTGTCTATAATCAAAGAAAAGTCATAGTATAGTATGTCGTCCAAAATTATGAAAAAAAGTCATTGTATTCTATGTCATCAGAAACCATGAAAAAAAGTCATAGTATAGTATGTCGTCCAAAATCCATGAAAAAAAGTCATAGTATAGGATGTCGTCCAAAACCAAGAAAAAATGTCATAGTATAGTATGTCGTCCAAAATTATGAAAAAAAGTCATAGTATAGTATGTCGTCCAAAATTATGAAAAAAAGTCATAGTATAGTATGTCGTCCAAAACCATGAAAAAAAGTCATAGGATAGTATGGTGTCCAAAATTATGAAAAAAAGTCATAGTATAGTATGTTGTCCAAAATCATGAAAAAATGTCATAGTACAGTATGTCGTCCAAAACCATGAAAAAAGTCATAGCATAGTATGTTGTTGAAAACAGTGAAAAAACATCAGTCATAGTAAAACTTCAATCAGCTGTTGGCTATGTCGTCCAAAATCATGAAAAAAAAGTCATAGTATAGTATGTCGTCCAAAATCATGAAAAAAAGTCATAGTATAGTATGTCGTCCAAAATCGTGAAAAAAAGTTGTAGTATAGTATGTGGTCCAAAATCGTGAAAAAAAGTCATAGTATAGAACGTCATGCATAATCATGAAAAAATGTCATAGTATAGTATGTCGTCCAAAATCATGAAAAAAAGTCATAGTATAGTATGTCGTCCAAAATCATGAAAAAAAGTCATAGTATGGTACTGTCGTCGAAAATCATGAAAGAAGTCATAGTATAGTATGTCGTCCTAAATCATGAAAAAAAAGTCATAGTATAGGATGTCGTCCAAAACCATGAAAAAATGTCATAGGATAGTATGTCGTCCAAAATCATGGAAAAAAAAGTCATAGAAAGTAAGTCATGGTATGGTATGGTGTCCAAAACCGTGAAAAAAAGTCATAGTATGGTACTGTCGTCCAAAATCATGAAAGAAGTCATAGTATAGGATGTCGTCCAAAACCATGAAAAAATGTCATAGTATAGTATGTCGTCCAAAATTATGAAAAAAAGTCATTGTATTCTATGTCTTCTGAAACCATGAAAAAAAGTCATAGTATAGTATGTCATCCAAAATCCATGAAAAAAAGTCATAGTATAGGATGTCGTCCAAAACCAAGAAAAAATGTCATAGTATAGTATGTCGTCCAAAACCATGAAAAAAAAGTCATAGGATAGTATGGTGTCCAAAATTATGAAAAAAAGTCATAGTATAGTATGTTGTCCAAAATCATGAAAAAATGTCATAGTACAGTATATCATCCAAAACCATGAAAAAAGTCATAGCATAGTATGTTGTTGAAAACAGTGAAAAAACATCAGTCATAGTAAAACTTCAATCAGCTATTGGCTAGCTAACGTTTTAATGATCTGTTCACTTAGAAAACAGCAGAAGGTCACAATGACCGAAAGCTTGCATTAAACTGATATATGCACAGTGTTTGAGTGTGCAGCTGCTGTTTTGTTGTTTTCTGAGGCTCTAAGTTCAGCTCCAGCACTTCTTTAAGTTTTTTGCCTATGTATGAGCGGTGGCTTTTTTCACAATGATCTGTTCACTCAAAAATGCTCATCAGCTTTTTCAGTTTGGCTTTTGAGTTGCTTTCACGCAGAAGTAAAGATTTTTTGTAGTATTTTGAACATCACATTTTCATTTCTGGTAAGCTGTGAGCAAGCATTTGTAAATAAGACAAGTAAGATCCAGAATTTTGGTAGTGGTTAAGCTGGTATTAATGGTATGATCCAGAACAGACAGATGTTGTGTTAATTGTGTTTGGAGTTTTAGAAATGTTACTACAGATTTGGAAAAAAAAAATCTGTTTAACTTGCCTTTTTTCACAGAGGGCATTGGGACATGTCAGAGTGAGGACAACACAGATGTAAAAAATTAAATTATACATGGCTGAGTTCCATTTAGCTGCTTCAAGTTCCTCTGTCACATCTTACTGAGACACTTGAATAGAGCAGAGCCATTGTTAATGTTAATCCTAACACCTCTGATCCTCCTGCTATGACAAATCAAGACGGTAGGTAAAAAGTCTGTTATGCTAAGCCTCCATTGAAGCTGTCATTATGTTCATTGAATATCTACTTACCAATTAGCAGTTTCATAACACCTAAAAAGTTTATAACATTACTCCTCCATGAGAACATTCAATGAAAATGCCAGCATTACAGTCTGAATATTAACTGTGACTAATCATGCTGTTAAAATATATTTTTTCAGTGAAAAAAAAACCTTTCACTGCCAGAGTCTGTGACGTAAATGTCAAAGTATTCAAAGAAAAAGGCAATTACGGAGTGCTTAATTGACACCAACCTCTCCTGGCATTTATTAAGTTTGATATTTAATTGAGCACATAGCTGTTTTGGAATATGATCTTGGACACTAGATCATGACGTTATGTTACCAACTGTGGTGCACAAAATGTCCAAAACAAAAAACGGTGGTGCAGTGGTTGGCATTGTCGACTCACAGCAAGAGGGTTCCTTGTTCAAACCCTGGGGTGGGGTGCCCCTCCATGTGGAGTTTTTTCTCCCCATGTCAGAATGGGTGGTCTCTGGGTACTCCGGCTTCCTCCCACAGTCCAAAAACATGCAGGTTAATTGGTGACTCTAAATGGTCCGTAGGTGTGAATGTGAGTGTGAATGGTTGTCTGTCTCTATGTGTCAACCCTGTGATAGTCTGGTGACCTGTCAAGGGTGTACCCTGCCTCTCGGCCTATGTCAGCTGGGATAGGCTCCAGCATACCCATGACCCCCAACAGGATAAGTGGTTATAGAAAATGAATGGGCTTATTTCACAGCGTGAATAACTGTACAATTAACATTCAACTTCAACGTTCAACTGCAGGAAATTTACATCATTGTTGGCAAGCACCCAGCATGCTGAAACAATAAATTCTCACATTGTCTTATTGTCCTAAACAGGTCTAGCTGATATGCATAAAACACTTCTATCCTCCCTGTTATTTAATTAGTATATTCAGCGGGCAAATGCACCCTGACCAAGTTGGGTGTAATATTTCATCATGCAGTCACATTGATCTAAAGCAGAGAGGTCATTCGATCTTTGTATCTTTATTCACAATTCTCCACAGTTTATTCTTAGTACAGACAATAGATCAAATGATACACCACAAATCATATACACAATTTACAAACAGTTCAGTGGTAGTTATGAGACAGTACACCGTGAACAGTGTGCACCCAGAACTATTCAGTCAGACTCCCTTCATACAAGCAAATGTTGATGAGAAATGAGCAAAAAGAAAGGCACATGTTTTACATCCACACCGCTGTGGAGGAGGTTTAATCATTTCAGCGACAATAGCACGTCAAACTTGTTGACTTTGTTGAGTTATCACCGCTGCAAAGATAAATCTGTCCTGTCTGTCTGCAGGAAGGAGACAAATGTGCATTTAGAGAATACAGAACAGGTGACATAACAGCTATTACACAAACTAAATCATGGAAGTGGAATGAAAACAGTGAAAACAGCTATGTTCATCAGACTGGGGCATTTTGTATTAGAAATCTCAGGAATCAATAGAAATGAAAACAGAGAGCGACACAGAACCAACCACCACACTACAATCAATACATTTTTACAGCCTTTATACAATGCTATCAGACATAATATGATGAATTATGATGTTAAGGCGCATATTCATCAGTTACAGGCTTTGGGAAAATGAAAGGCCAAGGGCAGCAGGTTAATAACTGTAATTTATTCCTCAGGAAGGAGCGCCACACCAGGATTAGTCCTGACATCAGTGCCCTGGTGGAAACAATCACATCTGCAGTGACACACACAACCAGTTCAGTTAGGCTTCATCCGCCTTGCACAACTCCAGCTTTTTCTCTGTCATTCTATGTTTTCATCCTCATTCTTTTGTCAAAGGGAACACTTAAGATTCACCTCTTCTGGGGCGTCGGTGGCTTAGTGGATAGAGCAGGCGCCCCATGTACAAGGCTGTTGTCGCAGCGGCACAGGTTCGACTCCAGCCTGTGGCCCTTTGCTGCATGTCATTACCCCTCTCTCTCTCTTTCCCCCCTTCATGCTTAACTGTCTTATCTATAAAGGCAAAAATGCCCAAAAAATATCTAACCAAAAAAAAAAAAAGATTCACCTCTTCTGTATCACAAGTATGTTATCCATTTATGACAAGTAAGCTTCACTATTACATAAAGGTCTGGTATGCAGCATATGTACAATATACTACATAAAGTATTTCAGATACGAGCATTAATGTCTCCACAACTTTTCTCTCACAGCTTTTAACCTTTAATTTGTTATTTATCAACCTTGAATAAGCTACCGGTAGCAGTAAACATTTATCTTTTACTCAGGCTGCTTTTTGTATGTGTGTTTGCTTTTCATTTTTCAAACTAATGGCCTGAATTTCATGAACTCTGCTGCTGATATTTATAGTCCCCAGAGGAGAAGTCAGAAGCTGAATCCAAATGTCCACCCTCCAGACCTGCAGACTGAGCCTTCGCGGACTTCAGCTGTACGTACTGTGGCGTGTTTTCCATCTTAATGTCGAGCTTGCGAGGCCACAAAAGTCCTTGACAGACAGTACTCAAGTATGCTTTGCTCATTTCTTATTCAATAGTTGTTTTTTATTCCTCTCGCAAGTTGTTGAATCGCAACTGCCCTGGCAGACGATAAGATATAAATCCCATGTATAGGTTTTTCTTGTGAGTTTTAACGTTTCTATACAGCATATAGGCTATACACATTCAAATATAGAAATGTTTGTGAGAAAGGACCGAACGTTGACGACATAAATGTGCTATTACATTCATCGTAAGACCTTCTTTGGTTGCTATTCAGCCTTTTATGTTAGCCTATATGTAACAGCCACTTAAGCACAAATTCATATTTGGTAAAAAATTCTGTGTTGATGTCACATGTATAAATTCTGCTGTTTACAGATTACTATTTACAGTTTACACAACAGTTTCTGTATATTTTAAATAGCAGTGGACTATATTAAGCTTATGTTTATTATATTTATGTGTTAGAATACAGGCAAAAGCAATTTACGCCAGGTGTGGTGCCAAAAGACAGTTTAGTGCACATGACAAAGGGAGACTGTGGACAACATTGTGCATAAAAGACAACATGACGTTTGCGTTGTGTGGAAGTATAATAGCGGCTAATAATTTTGGAAGGACTTGGCCTGTTGTTTGTTTCTTTTTTTTGTATTCTCAATAAACCTTGGTCAACTTTTTCCCTGCCTCCTGTTTGTACTGTGGATCTTCAGAAAAGAAAGAGAAACATGAGTCAAAACTGAGACACCATGCAACCTAAGTGGTCTAGGAACTTCGGTATGTTGAAACAGCCACTATATTTTTTTTAGTCTGCAAAATAGGCTATGATGATGTCTGTATTGCAATGAATTGTGGGTAAATTAATCACTGAAGTCTGGTGAAGTCTGCACCCCAATCGGATTCTCCGGAAGTCTGCAGAGAGTTTGTTTGAGGCACCCTGTGGACTGGATGATTATCTAATGACATGTCCTCTTTTATTGATAAAATTGACAGAAGCTATCTAATGGTTGGTAATTTAATATCTCAAACTCCAATGGTGACATAACCATTAAATTGACTGAACACCTTCATGCTGCCAAACAGACTGACCTTTCCTATAGAGCCTCCCCTGCCATCATCTTTGTACACAACTAAAGGCTGAATATCCATGAAAGTTTCGTGGATTTTATCGGTGGCCAGAGGATGAACTCCATTAGTCTGACACACCAACGTTTCCACTTGTAGGATAATTCGGCAACTTACACCGCAACATTAGCAAATTCATTTCACAAGGTAATTACAAGACCACGCTGGCAGCACAGTGGTTAGCAGGCACTCCAATACGATGACGGCACTTGAACATCTTCCGTAGCTCGGTGCGGAAGCGATCGTGTAGCCATGCATACAGGAAGGGGTTACAGCAGGATGAGCTCATGGCACAGAGGTGGCACAGAAGTTGGATGAGTAAAAAATAGCGCTTGTTAATGAGATGAATGTCTATGTCTCGCAGCACATTGAATACATGAATAGGAAGCCAGCACACTGCAAAGGCAGACACCAAGAGCGCGACCAGGCGAAAGATCTTTCTCTTGCGAGCTTGCTGAGCACCCGCCTGGCCTTGTGTCCTGTGGCCTGGTGCGACACACTTCCTCAGTTTGACAGTAATACAGAGATAAGAGACAAAGACAGCTGACAGCGGCAGGACATACGTGACCAGCAGGGTGCTGTATGCATAAGCGCGTCTTTCTTTCTCCTGACCCAGCCAGAATTCCTCACAGATGGTGAAGCCTTCCTCTTTGAACTCTACATGGTAAGTGTGGGTGACTGCTGGTGCTACCAGCCCGCAGGACAGCAGCCAGATGCTGGTGAGGACGGAGGCACAGGTAGCTACAGAGGTACGCTTCTTCAGGGGATGAACTGTTGCATAATATCTGTAATAAAGAAGAGTAGTACTTTATAAAAAGGGTGCCAAGCTCGTGTTAATTAATGCATGTAAAGTCATGAGCCAAAGAATGAGTTACTCTACGATTTATTTTAAACTCCTGCAGCAAAAATTTGATTTCAGTTTAAATTACTTTCAGCTAATGGTTTAGTTAAAGATTCAGTGTGTAGGATTTAGGGGGATATATTGGCAGAAATGTAAAATAATAGAAGAAGGATTTTGTCTTTAGTGTTTAATCTTTAGTTTTATCTTTTCATTACCTCAGAATGAGGTATTTAAATCTGCATAGAAAGCGGATCCTCCCTCACAGAGTCCGCCATGTTGTACTGCAGTTTTTCCACAGCAGCCCAGAACATCAAACCAAACACTGACTCTTGATAGGGCCATTCATGTTTTCACAGTTTCCACCATAGTTAGCAGCCACTCTGATAACAGTGTGGAAAAACACAGCGTGAACTTGAAACTGCTTTATTCAGTGTTTTTTATCACCAGGTTCATTTATTTTGGAGAGAGAGATGCTTCTGCGGGTGATTCAGTTCAACACAACCAAAAACAACTACAAAAACAAAACTTTCAGTTTGCCCTGTACCGTACAATTAGCAAAAAAGGAAAATAATTGAAGTTTTAAACTTTTAAGCTTGAGCAGAGGTGTGCATATAAAACAGCAGCAAAGCAGTAATAAGCCAAGGTGGGTTTTCAGCTGGTGCTTAGATTGATGTCGCTGTCCTTGGCTTCAAAGGGAGATAAAGCAACATTTGAAATCAAAACTGCAGGAGGAAGCTTAACTGTAGCTCTCTTTTAGTACAGTGAGCAGCAGCGCAATCTCAGGGGTCCACCAGGGGACGTGTCTTTGCAGCTCATACCTGATTGTTCTTTCTGTGCACAAAGTATAAAGCTGGGTAATTGGATTTTGGTCTGTTCCCATCAGGCTCATACTGCCACGAGCAGCCCAGATTATTTTGCAGTCGGTCTTTGTTTTTGAATTCAGAAAGGGATTTAGCTTGTTATTACAAATCGTAAAAGATATATGAGTTTGACTTGTGCAGTTATGTATTGTTGATTTATTTATGACTAAACTGTTCATTAAAGTCTCTAATTTATGAATCTGTAACATGAGCTGATGAAAAGCTGATCATTTAATTAACATTGAGCAAAAGGAGTCTTTGTTACATCATGTACTGAAGCTGACACCGGATCACGATGAGTCATCTTTTCAGTCATTCATTTAAGCATAAGTGGTGAAACCTTATTGTTAAAGTGTTACCTTAAAAAGTGAGTAATCTGAGCATCTCCATAATTTCTGAACGAGTATAAATGAAACATTATGACAGATAATGATTGAATTTCCCGGTGGTCTAATTTCTGGCTTGTCAGTTAAACTCCACTCACACTGTGAATGATGTTTGAAATGTGGAATAAATTAGAAAGTGAGGAAATTCACTTCATGTTGTTTGACCTTTATTTAATCAGGGTGGTTGGTTGAGGTTTTAATGTGTTTTTCAAGAGTTCCTTGGCCCAAAATAGCAGCACAATCAGGTTGCACAAACCAACAGGGACACTAAACTGTGAAGATAATTTGAAAGGAATGATGAAAAAACTTTAAAGCTGATTGTAAATGTCACTTCTGATCTGAGTGGGATCATTTCTGCAGTGCAGATCCACCCACCTGTCCACAGCTATAGCAGTGAGCGTGAAGACGGAGACGTAGACCGTGACTGGTTGGATGAGGAACACCAGATAGCACATCGAGCGGCCAAAAACCCAACCGTGTGGGTTGAAGGCGTAGGCGAGAGTGAAAGGGACGCAAGTCACGCACATGAGCATGTCAGAGAAGGCCAGGTTTCCGATGAAGAAGTTGGTGACGTTGTGCATCTTGCGGGTTCGGCAGATGACATAGAGGAGCAGGTAATTCCCAAAGACGCCCACCACCACAACGAGCACATAACAGGGGATGATGAGAGGCTTGAACGTCTGCAGCAGAGCGACATCTGCAAACTGGGAGCTGTGGTTCGTGGAGCTGTTCTGCACTGCAACCTCGTAAATGTGTCCATCTGTCTGTTCTCCAGACACAGACTGCTGTGTGCTTCCTGCCAAGCCACTGTGATTACCCTCCATGGCAGCAACGCTCAATCTCCCAGTATCTACACTGTCCAAAAGACAATAAAACAGCTGTTATGACAGAACATTAACAACTTTTCCAAAGGTCAAATGGGTGTATTCAATCTAAGGATGCATGGAAAATGTAAATGCAACAATTTGTGACATTTACAAAATGGAAGACAATTATTACTAACCACGCTTTGACCAATACCAACAAACCCTCACAGTAAAAGGCAAGGAGAACATTATTAGGGAGCATATAATTATGAAGGCATTTAAATGCAAATAGCTAAAATGAGCAGCACAACTCTTGTGTAACCTCCGCTGAAATGTGCATATGGAAAATGTCAAATCACAGGGTTGTGTCTACATAAAGAGGACACAGTGCTATCTTAGTGTGATTACAGAGCAGCAGACTGTTTTTAGTTCTTTGAAGCATCAGTGGAATATTTATTCAACATGACTCAAGTGCTTTGATGAATTTATTAAACAGCAATAATAGTTTTTTACTTTGCTGATTATTATTGTCACAGTCATGTAGCTGAGAATGAATTACAGTGAAAACTAAAGGAAAGTACAATTGCAACATAATATTCTCTTTGGCATGAGTCTCATAAATATTAAATATTCAGCACAAAGACACTTCAAAGAATGATGTTGAACTTGAAGCCAGCTGCTCGTTGACTTAATATGTCTTGTTAAAGAAGCTCTATACGATATTCAGAGCATTAACAAAGCAGCACACCACTATTTGTTTTCCAATGATTAACAGAGTAATGGTGCCCTGAGCAGAGAAAGAAATCATTACCTCTGTGTGAGTTGTAATCTGAGCTTCTCTGTGTTTTGTTGTCGTAGACTATCCAGCCACAAGTGCACGTAAAGGGCCTGACACACCAAACCAACGGTCAGCCAACGACTGATGTTGGGCCGTCAGTGAGCATCTGTCACTCTAGTTTTTGTGGTATGTCCCATACTGTTGGCACTAGTCAGCCCTTTCGGCTTTTTTTTTTTTTTTTTGGGCCAATTCAGAATGTTGAAACAAGTAGCCCTTTTTAAATAGGAAATTTGCAGGAAAGCCCAATCAGTCTTCGTTCAGCATTGGCAGAATAAAAACAAAATCAGGGAGTGCGGCAAAATGCCACCTGCCTACTTTTGTTCATACAGAATGTGCCTTTTTCGGGCCAATGGGGGGCGTGAGCAAGTAGCAAAATGTGTAGCTCAGCGTGTGACGTAAGTGACACAGTGACGTGCTCCAAGGGAAGCCACGGCTGGTCAACCCTTCAACGATTCTCTCGTGAGCCGCCCCGTTCTTCACCGTGCCCGTCATCTGACTGTTAATGGCCTCTTCATTTGCAAGGGCAAGGAAGGCGCGCAATTCCTTGTCTCCCCAGTTGCTCATCTTTACAGTGTCTGTCAGGTTTGTGTTTCCCTTTAGCTACTAGCTGCTCATTCCTGCTATCAGCTGTTTCCTGTTAGTCCACCACCAGTGGGTCGTATGTACAGCGTCATCAACAGCTTCTCCCACAAGTCATCAACAGCTCCTCCCGTGGTGGAAGGCCGCCTCTGTCTTTTTAAACTAAAAGGGTACCGCCAATATGACTACCCTACGTGGCGGAAAATTGGGCACCTCGGATCAACTCGCCAATCCGGCTCAGTGTGTCTAAACACTCAGCTTGCCAGTAAAATGGCCCAACATTCGCCGAAAATCTGGCAGTGTAAAAGTGTTAGAGCCCGTCAGTGAATGTATTCACTCTGATGGGCAGTTCAGCACAAGAGTGCACAAGTGCACAAGAGAAACAGACATGAAGAAAGCAAACAAACAACTAAATTCAAAATGGTGGAGGATTAAAACAAACATGTTATATTAAGTAAGATATTTTTAAGCCATTGAGCTCTTTAGCAGAAACAGTTCACAACTGTTTGTGTTACTGTTTGCTAGCGCACGGTAAATTTCATTTGTTTGTCCAACATTAGGTTGTGTTGTAAAGATGCCAACTGGCTAACTAACATCTTGAATCCGTCCTCCTGTCGGTCTTTCGGCTTCTCTTTTTAAATAATGCATACAGACTAGCGCCACCTGCTGCTATGGAGAGTTATCTCCTCTCACACAGGTGCAGAACATATCTGCTAGTTGGCTGTCGGCTGTAGTCTTTGTGGTGTGCTCAGGTGCAACTTTTTGGCCGAGACCCAGGCGACATGAGGCAATGCATCAGTCGACGTCGAGGTCTCTAATGTCAGTCTAATATGTTTGGGTCATTAGCGCGTGCCAGTACCGTGTGTTGCCCATCGGCTAGCTAGTTGTTGCCACTCTGCACTGCCCTCATGCCACAGTTATCACTGATATCAGGATGGTTTCCTCTGTCACTGTTGCTGTTGTTAGTACTGTTAGCTGCATGCTAACAAAGAGCTAAAGAGCTTCTTTAAGCAACAAGAGAAGAACTGCTAATGAGGATGCTCTGATGGTCACACTTCTTAAAGGGGAACACCACCTAGACTCTGAATTCCAATATATTATTTCCATGGCCGAGAAAAGTTAAATCAGTATTTGTGAACATGAGTTGCTCTCCCTCAAAGCCAGAAACCAGAGAAGAAAGTGATGAAGTGTAAAGTCTGAAGCTGCGGCACAGCATGAGAATGAGAGATTTTGTGGACCCACAGAATGTTGGTTTTCTTTTTAAACCCAGATGAGCTTTATTCTGTTGTAGTCAGCTCTGATGTAGAAAATGTACCGAGAACATTCCCCTGGGTGCTCTCAGTGTCACCTATAACATCTTTCCCACTTCATTGTAAGTGAAGCAGCTCCACACTCTACATCCTACATTACTAATCTGACTTTTAGCACATTAGATTTTGGATTTTGGTGATAGTTCATTTTTACTTATATTTTTGGACTGTCTCAGACCATCGGAATAACATGTATGAATAATGAAAATGGGAATAGTTCCCCTTTAAGTGTGATATTAAATAATTCATACCAATAAAAATACCATTTATTAAGTAATATCGAAAGTATGTACATATTCCTACTGACTGTGTGGCAAGACAATGCAAAATAATTGTTCTTTTTAAAGACGTATCGCTATTTTTATTGTTTTAGTTGCATAAAAATTTTGTGATATAAGCACACTTTGCACCTAATTCAGTCACATGTCCCAATGCTTTTATATTCTATCATGTGCAATACCTCCTGGTGAATCAGATTACAAAATTAAAACTACAAGTTGTGGATGAAATATCAGAAATGCCGGACGCAATAACACTCCTGCAGTGCCAAACTGTTCCACGAAGCACATCAGTTAGAATTTTTGCAGTGGTTTTAATGACATTCACCTTGAGGGTCATTTTAAAAGCCATAGCTTGCACTGTTGTTTAAATGTCCTGTTAAAAGTCATTCATTCAGCATCGGGAGGGTCTACTTGTGACCATGGCTCCTCTTTGCTAATGAGATTTTTTCTATGTTTTGCACATAATTTCATCAACAGTGACTGTTTGGCCTTCTATAAGCTCTCAGATGACAGTCACATCTCTGGTCCAGCCTATTAATATGTGACGCACAGTGCAGAGATACAAAGAGGGACCTTGGGTTCTTGCTCCATATGAAATTAATTCATGCAACAGCTGATACAATGACTAATCAATTCATGAACAGCGAGGAAGATACATTTTACTGGAAAATAATGACAGATTTTGTCTTCTGTCTTCTGCTTTCTGGCTGCTATTAAAAATTTGAAACATCACAGTTTGATTTAAGTCTCAGTGTTTCAGACTAGTTCACATGCGTATAGAGTACAGTTAGTGCAGACCTCTGCTGTAACCTTCACTTAATATGACTATAACTTGGAATTTAAATGCATTGTCTTGCATTGTCTGTAAAGCATTTGCACTTACATGTAGAGAATATTACCTTTGATGCTCATTTATTAAAGGATGCTGACTTTGCTGTGCCCGTATTGTAGACTTACCACGGTTATGAAATTACATTGTTTTAAATCCAGTTTAAAAGACCATATATATGCATGAATTAAATGCTCAGATATTCAGCCTGAGCCAAATAAGAACTTTCATTTTAAAGCTGAAACTTGGTGCCCACAATGACTTTGCTTGAATATTTTTTACACATACAGTGTGAGGTCAATCCCAGTGGCACAGTGTGTTATCAACTTGGATATTAGAGTGCAGAAACAAAATAATAGAGTAATAAAAAAACAACATATTTGAGATAGATTTGTTCACAGTCAGCACCCTTCTCACCTATTTGCACCATATTCAAAGCTTTTTCCTCGTCTTCATCTCCTACATTATTTGCTTAGTCTGGCTTTATTATAGAAGTCCAGCTATAGGCTTTAGAGTTTAGAGTTTTCTTTCAATACATATTTATTTGCAGAAGGACATTTTTAAATAGATATGTGCTATCCAAGTAATGCATATTTCTATTATATACTACAGTTATGTTGTTCTGTCTTGGAGGAAAGATGCCATCACTACCTCTGACCTGAGGCATGCAAAATATATAAATTCATTAATGAATAAACATACAAACAAATACAGATTTGAAAAAAAAAGCACGGTAACTCACCTGTGTTGGTGTCTCTGCAGCGTACAGATGAGTTGTTTGAGTATGAAAAGCGGACTTTCCTTGTGCGCTTCTCCACTCTGAGTGAAGCTGAAGCTGCTGTTGCTTTAGGAGCAGAGAGAGGAAGAGAGGGGTGGGGGTGGGGGGGTGGGGGGGTGGGGGGGGGGGGGGCATGCAGAGAGTCAGGGGGAGAGAGAGATGACAGGATGCCAATAAGATGGCAGAGACCCATGAAGATTGATGTCTGGGTTGGACTTGACAATGATGTTTGATCTTGAACTGATTAGTTAGAGTCAGGGCTGATTGATCTCAGGATAACTGTAATTACTGATCTGTTCACAGACATGTGCAGGTCTCTATCTTGCTGACATGTGCATGTATTTATCACCAGTAGACCCCTGATTTAACGCTGTGTTAAAGTGCTGTTAGTGTATTGTTTTTTAGAAATTGTGCATTGATCATTGACTATAGATGGAGCTGAATGAAGATTATAATTGTTGTGTTTTGAAACAAGCTTTGGCACAGACAGAAAATGAAAATTATATCTAGGTGGAAGGAAAAATCATTGTGAGCTGTCACCATCTGCTTTTTAAAGCTGGAGTGCACACCTTTTGTCTCCTCCCTCTGGCAGTGAAACTCATTACACAAACGCTGTTGATGGGTACTTGTGAAATGCAGATAAGCTTGCCACATATCTCCCCCAACCCCAGGACAGCTCACTTCAAGTCTTATTTTTTAATTTAATCCTAAAAACAGATTTATTTATTTTTTTCCCTAGAATAAACTGGGAACTGTTAGTTATCTAACAACACATCAAAAATAATTGTAAGCTGAAGCTGGTCTCGTTCAGTGAATCAGTTTATCATGTACACTCAAAAAATATTTAGGTCTAATATTTAAGATTGTTTGCTTATAAATACATGAACCTGGTTGTTGTCTATTTAAAACACATTGGGTTTATTAGTGCTATTAAATAAATCACATTATTACTTTATTTTATTTTATATTATACTCATTATTATTACTTGAGCTTGTTCATTCATTCATTCATTCATTCATTCATTCATTCATTCATTCATCTTCTAACCGCTTCATCCTCTTGAGGGTTGTGGGAGGGGGGGGCTGGAGCCTATCCCAGCTGACTACTTGAGCTTGTGTTATTTATTTATTCATTTCACAGATAGTTTATACATCGTTAGTCCTTAAATCCATTATGAACGCGGACTTGGAATCATTGCTTTATTTTATGGCCTTGCTGCCCCGCCCTCAAAAAATTGACAACATGAAAGGCCAAGTGGCCTTGCCCCTAAAATGATGAAATTCCAGGCCTGGTGCCAAGCATGTAAAAGACCTATGGTGGTCAACACGAAATGAAATGAACGGCTCTATCTAGAGCAAGTGTTTGATTTGTCTTTCTGGGCTACTGTAGAACAATACTTTGGACACATTCAGGGTTTGTTTACAGAGGTAATCTGTTGTGAAGTTAGCTTGTTACCAGATAACACTACCTAGACAGTACATTTCAGCCAGTATTTTCATGCTAAGTGATATGGGGCACATGTTAGTACATTGTAATGTCACCGTGACAAGGAAAAATTAAATTACAGATATCTGCGGTGCATATCAAGTGCAGCTATTAGCTATACAATGACTTGCCACAGACACCATGGAACAGGACCCGCTCCGTAGGTATAAACGTCTCATTCTCAGGTAACAAAAAACCCAACAATTCTTGTTTTCAGGTGATTATAAGCAAATGAAAATATAGTTGTGAATATTATATTCAATTTCTGCCAGTAGATACCCCTAAATCCTGCACAGCGGACCTTTAGCATTCCTGCCTTCCATTCATAGAAATAACAAACAGAAAACGCAGCTTATAATTTTCAGTAGAATCAAAATTTTAACTCGTCCAGGGTCTCTGTTTGAAACCTATTTTCCAACAAAGACTATTCTAACTGCAATGACGTGGAGTGCAGCTTTTGAACAGCTTTTTGAAAAATGTCTCCATTTAGAGTATAAAGCCCCAGACTCCCACCTTTACAAGTGAGTGTTTACACAGTAAATCCATTGTCCACGAACATTCCCCAGATAAAAGGATTTTGAAAGTGCACTGTGATTCACGGTTACACGTCCTGTGGTTCCAAATGGCAGAGTAAGGCTAAGACATTTAATTCGTTTTGTTATAGATAATAAGAAAATGAATTTTTCATTGCAGACGGAGAATGAATATCAGAAACTGTGCAGCAGTTATGCCTCTGCTGGTCCTCCTATTAGTAATATGGACTTAAAGCAAAAAACATGCACAACATAAGTCGGTCATTTCTGTTTTGTAACACTGAGTAAGAGCTGGAAATGTTCCAAAAACGTCAGGGGGTAGTCGAGAATGAAAAAGATAAACCTTTATAGACACAGGGGCAAATGACCTGACTGCTTTCAGAGATAGTAGATATATGAGGAGGGTTATGTAAACGCTATCAGCTGTGTCAAGAAAAAGATGACATGAAAGGAAACCAGACAATAACCTCACTGCATGGAGCCACATACAGGCTGGAAATTTGCACAGTATTATAAGTACTCTGTATGTTAATATAATGAGCAAGACTGTGAGAACATACATTACATTCAGTGTCTACATTACATATTACATCTTAATTGACAGCACTGTAATCTTATATTGCTGAAGTCTATAATCAGTTAGGCACTATGAAGAAAAAAGAGAATCAATTTATGTAGCCAGAAGAAATATAGTCACAGTGACAAACTGATTACAGGTTTAGAGGACAACAGTGTAGGAAGCAACATGGTTATCTACTAGTGGAATACTTTCATCCAGAAAAGCATGCCTGTGGCTGCAGAGATAATAAAATACACAAACCAGATGGAGTTAGCGGCGTAAGTGGGAGTATTCCTTAAAAAGAAAAAAAAAAAACAATTAAAAGATGCTGAAATATGCTGATGTGTTGATGCAAATATGGCCTACGAGGGGTGATCAGTAGTCAAGGAGACGGACCATCTGCTGTCAGGGGCCCCATTAGCTCCATTAACAATACTCCAGTGTATTTTTAAATAACTAATTTTAATGCAAGTGTGTGTCAAAGTGTTTTCACAAATGAGAAACACTGATTAGGCTGCGATGTTTACAGGAAATCACCTTTGCTTGAAATGAGTACTGCAGGAGCAGCGCTCAGGTCAGCAGGCAGGAATTTACATGTCTCAGGAGTGTAAACACCAACATCAGGTCATTTTAGTTTAACTTTCGCTCTAATGGTCTGTTAGCAGAAGATGTGCTCACTGTGAGCTGATGTTCACATACAATAATATATGGCTGATTTAGATAAAGCATACTTTATTGAAGGTTTTATCACTGATTGACAAATAATTTACTGAATCTTGATACGTTATAGATCGGTAATAAGCCATTAATTTTTTATCTGTAATTCTCAGGTACATTTTTATCCAATGAGACAAATCAATAACCTTTACCTACCACTGTATCGTACAGTACATCAAGGGGACAGTATTAATTGAAGTACTATGGAGCCCAACTGTGGAATGTGAACTTGAACTTTTTATCTGACTCTATGTCCTTGTCTGAATACAAAAAAACTACATAAAGTATAAATCCTCACTGTGCTGTGTGGCTGCTGTGTTTAAGCAAAGTACTGATTTATTTGATGTTCTGTTCATTTGTCCTCAGTAGTGTTGATTGTGTGGATATGAATCTTTATCAACATTTTACTTTGCATCATGTTGTATTTCTAAATCTATCTGTATTTTATACTTCTGTTTTTATTATTTGTTACTTTTCTCTGGTCTTTATATTTTAATGTGCAAATAAAGTTAAACTTTAAACTTATTTACAACTTCAGAAGACTCATTAACTTGCTGATTGTCTGTGCTGCAATTATGCTTTTATAAAAATACACGTAAATGCTTGAGTGGACCTGTGCAGAGAGAGTGTTATGTGTCATCTCCTGTCAGGAGGTGGTCTGAGTTCGGTTTGCTTTAAGTAGCCTGTGCCTTGTTAATACAAAGTGTGCCAGGTTCGCTCTCTAGATCACATGCTGTTGCACTGGGGTCCTTGAAAAAAGAGATGAAACCCCGTTGGCCTGTAATGCTTGCAAGGACGCAGGACAAGGAGTAATTTGGTACACAGAAGACACTGCACATCTCCAGATGTGGAATGGAGAATACATCAAATGGCAACAGTCTACAGCACAGAAACACTGAGGTTTACCTCCAATTTTAAGTTCATGTGAAAGTGAGGGGATTCATAACCATGCTGCAGTGCCACGTCAAAGTCAAAACAAAACCATGTCAGTATATATTATATATAGGCTATAGTGTGAACAGAAAGAGGACTGAGGCCCCATCAGAGCTGAGGTTGACCAGAAAGAAAACTGTTACGAATGAACTGACAACGTGAACACAAAAAGAACTGAGTCCTTTTTCTGTTGGTCCACTTTTTGGTGCACTTTCAGGGGACTGAGATCGGTTCATTTAAAAAGGACTAAATGTGAAAACACCCTTGCAGACGTTGCTGAATCTGTAGGCCAGGGTGTCTCCGACATGCCACAGCCTGAAGTCCGAGATGCACCTCAAGAAAGGCCGAAGAGTGATGTTGACTTAGTGTATGGCAACAGTCTGAAGTCAGTAGTAAGTAACAGTTACGTGTGACAAAAAAGGACAACTACAGAAGCAACCAACATGCGGCAAAAGTGGACCTTGACGTGCTCTCCTCCATCCCCTCGGTAGGTAAAAAACTGACATTCCCTGGCCCCTTGGGAACCAAATAAATAATTAAAAATGTTTGAACCCTTTTGAGCGTTACGTTGTCTTTTGCCCTTACATTACCTGGTGTAAAATCGTGAATCTGCAGACCCACTGTAAGTATTGCAGTAGGGGTGTTATGGGTTTGAAACTGAAAGGCAAACAGTATAAAAGAAACCACCATGCAAACATATCCAAGCAGCATTTGCATGTTCTGTGCACGTATAATTCCAGGTTTAGAGGCTGTGAAACCCCAAACTCTACTAATATCTGTAGCTGCAGAAGGGATGGTTTCGTAGACAGCTAGACCATTTATCCTTGATTAAAATTGCCCAATTACATCTCCACAGTCAAAGTTTATTATAAACTTGATTACTTTTTAATGGAAACTTGAAAACTTTTTTTTAACATTCTGTACTAATGCATTTTATATGTCACACTGTTATTTCTGAGTTTAATGAAGGCATGTCTGTGCAAGCCAAGCAGTTCAGGAAGATTTCTAATTATAATCATTAGAAAGTCACGCCTCGGTCTGAATTTCAAATTGTACTACATCTAAATCAAAGTGTTGACAACCTCATCCTGAGGAAAGGACACACTTTGCCTCAGCTGATAGCTGATAGAGTGAGTGTAAAGCTCTGCTCATACATTAGAGCACTACAACAGGCTGTTTGAACTTTACACCAAAACAAGTTTTTATAGTTCTCTACTGAGAAAACTTTAATCCCTTAGGGACTTCTTGAGGGAGTTTCAATAATCAAAGTGATGCTCTGTTCAACATGAACAAATCCCCCAGGACTAGGATCTCCTTGCTGTGTCCTCTGAGAATCATACCTTCGCCTGACCGAAGTCTTTGTGAGCATACGCATAAATGTGGGCGGGGATGCAGGGGACACGTCCTCTTCAGTATTTAGAATAAGTGTATTTGTCCCTGCGAGTAAAAACTTGGAAGTGGCAGAGGACTTCTAATTCATTTGATGAACTGCTACAATGTGACTCATAGACGTAACAGTGCCTCAGTTAAAGTAGGTGGTGGCTAGCCTGGAAATCCAGACCCAAATCTAGAAAGACTTAGGGTCTGGCTATGAATGCAAATGGCCCAAATCGAGGGGCGGCACCAAGCATGCATTTGAAAATATCACTGCTGTATCCGGTCGGCAAAACAGCAAAAACGTCCTTCTTGCAAAGGAAAGACTGGAGCGGTGTCTTCTGTTCCTCTTTTAGAGAAAAAGCCAAGTCTAACTCGTTCATTGTAGCGGCCAAAGCTGTTTCAAACAACTGGTGTTCATCCGTAGCCATCTTGCAATGTTTACTGACTGATTCCGGACTTCGTCGTCGCAGCGCTGTCGTCATCTGTTTAGCTCACCTCTGGCCCGCCTATATCAGATACACCGATATGATTGGTGCAGCTCGGCTCCAAGGGCATGGGTAATGAGCATCATTACTGATTGCCAGAGTGACTCACTGAGCAAATTCAAATTGTACTCTAGCGAGAACTCTGGATTTCCAGGGTAGGTGGTGGCAGCATACAACCTCAAAAGCAATGGTTGCAATCTGCCATAAAAAAACGGAAAGAAGATGCAAGTGCGAAAAAACTGAAGCAGAAAGTACCATGACATTTCCATCATAAAATGATACAGTTGATGCAAGTTGTTTTCACATTTTGTGTCTCTTTGAGTTTGTTATGCCTCTTTTGTAGATACTGTGTGCCTCTTTGCATCACTACGTCTCTTTGAGTGACATTTTGCAGGTTAAGGCCAGAGGACCTCTGACACTTTGAGCTCCTGGGTTTGTGCCCAGTAGGCTAGTTTAATAGGTTTGAGCTGAATACTCCAATACAGATAATGTTCTTTTTACAAGTACGAATATTGAGTCCGGTCTCTCTCCAAAGTCATTGAAATTCGACGCTTCAGCAGTGATTTGCGGTGTCAGAAACCAATGAAAAAAGTGCTCTTTAACGTTGGCATGATACATGGCTGGTTGCTGTTATAGTTTAACAGCGCCCAGTGGCATCACGGGGAAACGCGGCGTGACAAGGATGAAAGTTAACACACCGAAAGTCCGACTGGGGTGGGCGGATCCAACAAACGCTGACTTTCACCCAAGAGAGCAGTGTTGACGTCCCATAAGATTCTAAGGCCAAACGCTGTTCTTTTTTCCTGAATCCAACCACGTACTTTTGTTGCCTAAACCCAACCACATGCGTGAGTTGTTGGAGGGGAAAAAAAAAAACAGTTCATGGTGTTGTATAGTGTATTTTGAAAGACGACAATGCATGTAACAGGCAGAACTCAGGGTACCTTGCATGTCATATATGGACATGGAAAGTCCATGACCAAACGTCAATATGTGACAAGGTCAGAGTGAGAATGTGTTAGAATATCATACCACTAAAATGTGTCAGTGGCTGAACTCATGACAGAGGAAAATCTTCATTTGGGTAGCTGTGTTTAATATATTACTCTTACAATAAAAAATGATCTGAAGCTCAGTTCTCAGGCTGCTCTGTAAATCCTTTTCTCCTAGGTAAAAAATATTGCGACTTCTGATTAACCCATATAAAGTTCAGGCTTAAAATAACAGCCTCTGATTAGGCTCAACCCACTTCTGGTATAAACTCTACCTGTCTGGGGGGATAATACTGGAAACTCAACCAGGCCTTCAAGGCGTCTTTGAAAAAGGGAAAAAGATCTGCTTATATACATATTTTTACATAATCATTCAAAGTGGTGACAAAACTAACTAAATTAAAGTGGCACCCACCCTGACCTTAGACTCTCAATGACAGTGAGGAAAAACTCCCATTATGAGCCAAATAAAGGAAGAAACCTCGGGAGGGCCTACTCAAAGAGAGATCCCCCTCCAGGACGATCAGCTGATGGGTGCCACTGTCTGTGTCAGTCTTCATCTCTCATTTTAACGTCCACAACATTTGCTGCTCTCCTGTTCCTCACTGTCCTGAGGTGATCTCTTTCTTGATCCTCTTGGCTGTGGGCCCTCCTTCTCTTCCTCCTCCTCACTGTTAATGTGTTCTGCAGCACCTGCATCTTAAGCCACATCAATACTGCCACTATGGGCACGATCGTGGCCAGGTGTAACGTAAAAGTGTCTGAGCTGCTATCTGTAAATTTGTCACACCATCTGTGTTTTTTGCTTTAGCAACCTCAACACTTTCTGTTTCCTCATTGAAATCCTCACTTTCCTTGCTCATGCGACCATCTGGATACCATGCTGCTTCGTTCTTCAGTGTCATCCTCATCCTCCTCTCTTGCCTTCTTCCTGGATCCTCCTGGCAGAGGGTTGTCGTCTTCTAGACAATGGCTGACTCCAGCCTCAACCACAGCACTGTCAGCATTGTCAGCATTGTCAGCGCTGTCATTGTTATTGTTGACAATGTTATCAGCGTCTTTGTGATTTTCACCATTGTCCTGGTTTTTATTGTTTTCCTCGTTTTCATCATTATTGTTGTCAGCATCAAGTTGTTGTAACATGGCCAAAACCACAACTTGTCTTTGTGCCATGTTGGGACATCAATGAAAAATTGGTTCCAGGCATTGACTCCATAATACAATTCAATGTCTGATGGTGGCTGTGGAGGGGGGCCTGCAAGTTCAGGTGGAGCATTGTTTCGATTAGAGTTTTTCAGGGCACTTGGATTACGACGGACAAGACGTCTGACGTTTTTGAAATGCATTAGCGGAGTTTTATTACATTTTCAAAATGTGGGTTCCATGCACTTCAAGTGTAGCTGTTATTCCGACTAGCTGTTATCCTCTGATACACCGAACGAGTTTTGTGGATTAAAAAACTACACTGGACTTCTTGTCGGCATAAGGGTCTGTATTTTCATTCTAAAGTGGCCATTTCCTTTAACTTTAGTTGCAACTACTGGCCTGGCATGCCGGAACTTTTTTCAAAACGAAAATGAGAAATGATTCCGTTTACAGCGGATCATTTTTGTGTAAACATGGCCTGCGTGTAGTCTTTGGTGCCTCATCCTCTGAACACCACAGTTGGGAGACTGTAACACACACTGCAGGAACTACACAATCATTTCACATCTGCTTCGTTATGCAGCCTAAAGGCCACTTTCAATCTAACCCCCACCCACTTCTTGTATAAACTCCACCCACTCATAGTACAGATACAGATAATTTAGTTGGTTACAGATACAGATAATGGTGTACTCGCTCATCCTTACAGTTTAATAATACATTCGTGTGTGTGTGTGTGTGTGTGTGTGAGTTTCACACTGATGGACACCACATGTCTACTGTCAGGTGTTGTCTTTGAATATGTCCTAGTGGCTGTCGTGGGGTTTTGAACAAATCTTTCTCTTATTGTCTGCTGTCTGCAAATTGCTGTTACAATACTTGTATCCCAGTTCATTATACGTGTAGCTACATGTGCAAACAGCACCAGCTGAGCTTTGGATTTCATCGTACTCAACAACAGCTTGGACTTTTCATGTAACTTTTTTTCCAGAGCCTCTTCCATATAAATGGGTGCGTTACCAGTACCTGGTCCCATCAGTCAGTCGCTGAACAGTCTTGCAGGGCTGACCTTTACTTAAACCATGGAACGGCTCACATGATGTTTCTATCTCTCAAACAGTATTCAGTTCTTTTTTTTTTTCAACTTTCTATCGCCCATGGAATATTTCTCACTTTCCGTTTTCTTTCTACAAAATGATTGACAGCTTAAATTAATGACCAAATGTGCACTAAATATTTAATGTCCTGCAATTCAAGTTATGGGAACTGAACATGAGCATTGAAACAGTTTCTAGATTGCAATATCTGTAGAGAAGCTCATATAATGGCAAGTGATTGTTATTCCACAACGGAAGATGAGATCGGAGGTGACAGGAGCTCATTTGCATAGAAAGAGTCACAGAAAACAAAGAAAAGACAGTTTCAACAGTAATGGCTGTCAAAAGATGCTGTGGCTCTGATCTCTCTGCCTTTTGAATTCCCATCTGTCATCTCAGTTGTCTTTGCACAGGGAACTCCCTTCCACCTGCCCAAGTCACTGAACTGCCACTATTATGCAAATGTGTGCAGTGTTCAAACACGATAAGCATTTTGCTTGTTTGTTTTTGTAAATTATGAGCTAAAATGTAGCTGCTAAAGGCGTCAGGCATATTTTTTTATGTATTTACACAAGATTTTTGGATTTATTTTCCTCAATGTATTCTGGAGAAACATGTTCTTCAAAGGGGTATCTGATAAGCTGAGCTGAAAATATGTTTTTTTCTTTTTTAGTTTGAATACATAAAAAGCCCAGAGAAAAAGAACAGAGGAAATAGGATAACTAAGGGAAAATATTATGGGCCATAAAGGAATCCCTCACCCACAAAAACGATCATTTGCAAACCAATTAGTGATTAGTGATTCATGAACAAAGCTTTGTTTTTCTCTCATGTGTCCGCTGCAAACGGCGAGCATACTGATTGACTGGGGACCACATTTAACAACAGCAAAACTGTATCAAAACAAACTCTCACACAACTCGTGCAGTATAATCCAAGCCTCATTATGCTCAGTATTCCCCAAACACATGCATTTTTTGATTAAAAACACAGCAAAAAAAATAAATAAATAAAATAAAAAGAAATTCATTCATTCATTCATTCATCTTCTAACCGCTTCATCCTCTTGAGGGTCGCGGGGGGGCTGGAGCCTATCCCAGCTGACATCAGGCGAGAGGCAGGGTACACCCTGGACAGGTCGCCAGACTATCACAGGGCTGACACATAGAGACAAACAACCATTCACGCTCACATTCACACCTATGGACAATTTAGAGTTACCAATTAACCTAGTCCCCAATCTGCATGTCTTTGGACTGTGGGAGGAAGCTGGAGTGTCTGGAGAGAACCCACGCTGACACGGGGAGAACATGCAAACTCCGCACAGAAGGGCTCCCACACCCGGGATCAAACTGGCAACCGGCAGGAAGTATTGAGGATACGACTGGATAAGTGAGTTAGATTTACTACATGAGTTGTGTGAGGGTTTGTACACAGATGTTTTTTTCACAAATAGCTGTTTTGCTGTTGTTAAACATGGTCCCCAAATCAATCAATAAATCAATATTTTTGCCGTTTTCCATGGAAGCATGCAGAAACACAAAGTTGTTCTTTTTTTCACAAATTCAAGGTAACACACATGAATTGATTACTGAACGGGCTTACTGGGCTCAGGTGAGAGGAGGAGACTCAAAGTTACCCCAGAAAGACTCAGAATTACCTCAAAGACACTCAAGGATACCTCAGACAGACTCAAAGTTATCTCAGAGAGACTCACAATTACCTTAAAGAGATTCAAAGTTACCTCAGAGAGACACAAAATAACTTAAAAAATGAGCAAAACAACCACAAAGAGACACAGAACCACCAGAAATACACATTACCTCAATAAGACACAAAAGTACCTCAATAAGACACAAAATTACCTCAGTAAGACAAAAAATGACTTCGAAGAGATGCAAAACAATGACAAGGAGACACAACATGACCTGAAAGCAGTGGTATAGTGGTAGCTGATAAAGTGGGCGTAGGCTACTACTAGGACATGGGTATGTTACTGAGGAGGAGGTAGGTGTACTCTCTTATATTTTCAATGGCTTTTTGGTTGATTGAAGGGTACACTAACTGACCAGAACAGATGTGGGTATACCATGTATACCTGCGTACACCAACCGAAAAAGATATAAAAACACAAAAAGATGCATATAGACAAAAAGAGACTCAAAACCACCACAAAGTCTGTGTCTTGCTCCTACATGGTGAGGCCTTTTGCATCTGTGCCCAGTGGCCAATGGTGTCATAAACCATCCATGGGCTAGCACAACATTAATAACTGATATATAAATGGTGATTTTGTGGGTTAAGTGCTCCTTTACACACACTCAAGGACATGTGATCATGTAAAGTACCAGATCAATATGGAGAAGGAAGAGACTGAATAATAATGATGCTGCATGTAGGATGGACCACATTTCAGATGACATTATGCCATTAATTCTTGCTTTGGACAAAGGTAATATGCCAGCATTCAGCAGGTTCAGTGTACATTATGCATTAGGATGTCTGCTGTTGCTGCTGCTATGGCAACGTTTGCAGCCTTGCGTTCATTCTTAAAGACACGCCGAACATAGAGCTGCGAAAATAGATACAAACAAATGTCTTGTGTGACCTTCAATGCAGTCCTTCAGTCATGAAGGGTCTGCCGTATTCACTTCGTCTTGCCTGTTTATCACATCTGCTCAAGTCTTCTCACATTTATCAAAGACATTGTGCCACAAAGCTCAGAGAGCAGCTTCTTACTTTTAATCAAAAGTGAGTGCGTATAAAATCAAACACTTGTGATCTTGGCCGTGACCCTGTTTTTTCCATTATTATCAAGAAAAGTTGATGAAGTGGTTTCTCCTGGGGTCCTGGGTTGAAACATCTTTTAATGGTCTTTTTTAAGTGTATACATTCATTAGAGTATGTTTTATTGTACACAGTGAAAAAACAAATCCTCTTGTATCTAATGAATAGACTTTATGCCATGAATTTAAATAAATGGAGGTGCCTATAAACAGGATTTATATTGAGCACCATAAAACAGAAGCATTTACTTAAAGCGCTGTTTGAAAGTATTTCACTTGATAAACTAAAGCTATCCTTTTATTATGATGTCAAATACTTACCATGTGCACAGCAGTGATTGTAGTTGCTGCACATGAGGATTTAGGAGCAATAACCTTGCACAAAACTAATGCATCACTGAGTCCAAGGGCTTAGGTTTTGTTTCAAAATTAATTAATCAGGGGGTTTGGGGTCCTCTGCCAGAAAAGTTTGAGCATCAAACACTTAATTTCCTGCATTCTGGTGAATTTTCTGCATCACTTCGTGGTGGAAATGTCTTTGTCAAAATAAAAGTTTTCTGCTACTGTCATGTTTTTATAAAGAGGGACAAATGCACTTTCTAAATATTAAGGGAATGTGTCCCTTGCATCCCACTGGAAATCTCCACCTATGACTGAGACAATGTTTTACATACGGCCCCGATCAACTTCACAGTTTTTGCATGGAAAAATCTCTGAATGCTCTGAGATGACTAAATGAGGCGTTCAGCAGATGGCCACAGAGGGTGGCAGCCCCTCAGAGAAAGACATAAATGGATGCAGTTGTTTTGGTATCTAATATGACGACCATTGAACAAACAGTCTGATGAGGGTTTAGTGATGTTTCGCCTTCCTGTTTGCACCACACAGAGTGTGAGTGGAGTGCCGGCAGGGATAAGTGCTGCAAAGCCTGAGATAGTTAGTATTGAAAATCTGTATGCAGCATGTGCAGATAGACCCCAGGTGGTTCCCAAGCACCTGCCCTTTTGGCCTCTGACTCGATAAGTGCCCTCTTTGCAAGACTTTTGTCTTGGATTTCTTTCTCTGCTTTTATATTTTAGTGTTTTTTAAATTTAAATTTTGTGTCTTTTTTAGTCCAAGGTAATTTTGTCTGTTTGTTTTGTGTTGCTTCGTTGTCATTGTGTGTCTCTTTGTGGTTATTCCATGACTCTTTGTAGTCATTTTGTGTCTCTGTGGTTGCATTGTGTCTCTCTGAGGTAATTTTGTGTCTTATTTGGTCATTTTGTGTTCCTTTATGGTCATTTGTGACCCTTTATAATCGATTTGTCTCTTCATGTTTGTTCTGTCTGTTTTTAGAGTTATTATGTGTCTCTTGGTGGCATTTTGAGTCTCCTCCTGCTCAGTATGTGTTATCTGAGGGACATTTTGCATGTGAAGGCCAGGGGCCTGACACTTGACCAGTAGACCCAGCCATTAATCTATCCATGGGAAGAACTTACTATATATTTTATAGTTTTACTGAGAAACAGACCCCAATTGTGTTTTGCAGCTCAAGAAAAACATCTCATTGAGCTCTCTGCTCTTCACAAAGGATGCCAATAGATTCCTGTGCACTGCTGAGCGCCCCGCTGCTTCAAACTTCATAAGGAGTTATTTTGGTTCCACCTAGTGGTCACCTTGAGTACAACCACTGCACAGTATTTCTCAGGTTTCCTGCCCTGACATGAAGCTGTAAGTTTGTATGAGCTATGGGACATTCTCCTTAACTTGATTAGAGCACACTTTACTGCCTCCCAAATCAAGCTAGCGTCCCGTTAATGTAATTGAGTCAAATGACGAAGGGCTGACTCAACAAATGAGTAACTGCTACCAATTAAACAAATGGACTTCACTGACTGGACAGTGATGAAAATGTTGTGCTGTGACAAGACCGGGAGCTGGAGGCCAATCAAAGTCATCTTTTATGTTCTAAAAGATGCGAGAAGCATAAATATACGTCTCTCTAACTAATACCATTAATTAATCCTTAACACAGGATCAATAACAGAAACACAGACATGTGTAAAAGGTCACTGGTCTTTGGTTTAATTGGTATTACAGTACAAACAGTAAAACAAGGCACTGCGGTCAGTCAGTGAAATGTGAAGACCAAGAAAGAAGACAAGATACGGAAGTCATCAACAGGATAAAGCGCTCATAATGTGGAATAAAGACAGAGCTGGATGCTGTTCTGATTGTCTTTTACTCGCCTCCGCACAGCTCCAGGAGGATTTTGCGGTAGTCACCAGATGTATCTCCCTGCGTGGTGAGACAAAGAGCTGTGAGACTTCAAAGGACCGGCGTAGGGAACAACTGCGATCAGTCTCATTAGGCAAAGCTGATAACAAACACTAAGATATTCAGATTCCAAGGCTTCAGGAAAACAAGATATTACTCATATGTTTGTAACTAATCAAATTAAATGACAGAAATGATGAATTTAAGTCGTCAAAGTTGAAACCTACATAAAGGGTTTACATCAAGTTAGAGGTCCAATTATTACTGTATCACAGCTGATGTATTGCAGAGCTTTTGCTGACTATAGTACTTCCCGCCCCCCGTTTTTAGTGCCTCACCTTGATGAAGGAGTGGAGAGTCTTGCCATACATCTTCAGGAACTGCGCCTTAATGTCCAACATGTCAATCTCCGCCCGGGCGACCATTATTCTGATGAGGACACTATCTGTAGTGCCCAGGCCCTGATGAACGACAGAGAGTGAGTTCATATGGCGCTAGAGTTTGTCCCTGCTTATTTTTTTAACCACATTGAGTATGATAGCAGCCTGCTTTTCTTATGTAGGAACTGTAATTGTGTGTATTAATAACCACACACTAACCAAATTGGGTCAATCACAGTACCCAGCACTGCGTCAGTCTAACACTGACAACCCACAAACCCTGAAAATGGGTCAGGAGCTTGACCTGGTATTTTCCCCGGGTGTAATCAAGTAAATGAAAACATGATATATTTACACACAAACAGTCACAAACAATTTTATGTGTAGTGACTTCGCAGTACAGTTTAGTAGCTCCATTACAAGCATGAAATATTTACCTTCATTGATTTGTATAATCGCTCTGCAAAGAACGCTGGCTTGCTCCTTAGACATTTCACTGTAAAGCAAAAACAAATCCCAGCGCATGAGGTACACGGTCGTCACAACATGATTACAATGAAGTCAGCTGTTTAAGTGCATATACGCTCTGTTTTTAAAGTTGCTTGTATCTAATGAAAGGCCATTTAAGTTAATATTACATAAATTAAAACAAAAATAAATATGCCTGCAAAATAAATAAATATGACTTTGAAATAAATCCTGAAATAAATTCATGAGGCAATTAATTCATAAACAAATGTAAACGGGAATATATTAATGACTCATAGAGTAAAATATATTTTTAAAAAGTCTGTTATTTTAAAATAGACATTTTTCAAAGGACTACCTCTATTTAAGGGGACTTTTATTCTGTAATTTCACATTTATTCATTTATTTCAGGGGACTTTTCAAAATAATGTGACCTTGTAGATTTTGAAGCAGCATCACTGATGTACAAAACATACAGTAGTATGTTGCCATAGTGTATCAAGAGGTTGTTTCAAATATGACAATGTCAGTATGAACTGAGGGGAATCTGTATGTTCACAAAAACAAAGAGCGGAGCAAATGTAGAACAAAGATGTGTTTCAGTATATGGAGTAAATGTATGGAATGGGTTGTAAACAGAAATGAAAGTGTGTATTACACACATTCGATTTCAACAATTATTTTAACACAAGATGATTAACGAATATAAAACTAAAGTATGAACACCAACATGTACATGAAATGTGTTTGGGATATTTTGGCAGACAACAGGCCTATAAAATGTATATATGCTTAGTTTCTGTCAGTTTCTTATTGCTCTGTATTTTAGGTTTTCAGCCTACATCTCTTGTTGTATTTGAGTTTGAGTTATAAGTTGGAAAATGACCTAAATAAACTAATCTGAACTAAACTAAATGTGGAATTGTAAAATAAAAGTCCCCTGAAATAAATGAAAATAATCCTTTGAAAAATGTTCCACTTGAAATGAAAACCTGTTTACTTATTTATTCACGTAGCTATATTGGTTCATTTACATTTACATTGAGTAAATGTATCTAAATTAATAAAAATGCTTATGAAATGATTGAATAAATAAATACACCTATGAGAGAAATTTTGAAATAAATTAATGAGGCAATAAATATATAACTAAATGTTAACATAAATATATAAATGAATCATGAAAGTAAAAAAAACAATGTTTTTCAAAGAATCAATTTCATTTATTTCAAAGGACTTTTTATTTCATAATTTCACATTTATTTATTTCAGGGGACTTTTACTTCATAATAATGTGAAATAAATGTGAGATTATAAAATAACAGTGCCCTGAAATAAATAAAAGTAGTCCATTGAAAAATGTCCTTTTTCAAATAACCTTTTATTAATTTATTGAACTATACCGATTCATTTATACTTCATTTATTTATATATTTTTTTGCCTCATTTATTTATTTAGGGATTGATTTTATAGGCATATATATTTATTTTACAGGCACATTTTTATCCGTGTATTTATTTAATTAATTTTTCATCTAAAATTGACTCAAAATGGCATTCCGTACCGTCTTGACACACAGAAGGTGGACAAAATAAAACAATTAATGGAACACACCAACAACTGCATTAGACTGAACAGGTATTTCAATTATTTGGAGCCACCATACAGAGCTTTAACAGCCATGTGTATTAAGCTAAAAACAGTTCTTAATTGCTCTTAATTGTTTTAGATTTTGGTGACATCTTTGGTCCCAGCCCGTCACTGCAGTGTGTTTCTCCACTACAAGCTCTATACTACACGGTATTAACTTTTATTTTCTGGCTGTAAAGTTTGAGTTTGTGGCTTTGTTTGTGCTCATTTGCACGTGACTGTTGACAGCTTTCCCAACAGATGTCTATTTGATGGAGCGTGTCACAGCAGAAACAGACCTATGGCCAGAAAGATGTCCTCCAGACAGCCAGACATCTCCCTCTTAATGCTGTCCTCAATGTCTCTCCCAGAGATCTTCTGATACTCCTCGAACACTGAAGGAAGAAAACAACAAGATTTATGGAAACAATGAAAATAAAATTATCAGACTGTCACACAGTGTCTTGACTCTACACACTACATGAATGAAGATGAAAGTAATTTAACAAAGAGAGTGTCTGCTCCTCAAACTGCCGCAGAGGGTCAGTAAAATCCCTCAAATCTACTACATGACCTCTGTAGCCAGTTTAAGTAAAGTGAAGTATTTTCATGCAGCACACTAATAACAGAAGTGTGCATCAGATTTTATCATGATGTTTGTGAACATGCTGAAACAGTACCTCGCATCAGATGGTTTCGGTTCCTCACACAAAGCACCGTGAGGAATTTAACCTCGTCTGTGCCCCATCGAGCCTCTCCAGCCTCGTAGATTTCCTGTAATCAGAAACATTAAAAAACTGGAAGTCATAATTGAAACACACTTTCATTTAGAGAACCTCAACTCTTGCCTTGGCATCCTGAACAGCCTGGGCCTCGTCCACATTGTTGCTTTCATCCCGTCCAGCCTGCAAAGCAGAAGACACAAAAGTGAAGACAATAAAACAGTAAAAGAAGTGTGTTTATGATGCAGAAGGGACTACTACTTCCTCTTCCCTACACAGCTGACAAAGATTTCACCATAAGTTCCTACTGACATTTTACAAGTCATCTTGTGTCAAATGTAAGACATAAATTTATCTGCTGACGCTTTCCGGCAAGATACAAGGAAGTGAATACTCTTACTCTAGTTTTGAGGCCTTACTTAACTTTAAATTGAATTTTAATCAACATTTTATGTAATCTATTTTTATATGACCTCTGTGATGTGCCATTAAATTCCCACTGGGCCAAGCTAAAAGAGGTTATTGCTGAACGTTTGCTCACTGTGAGTAAAGAGACCAGAACCCTCTGAAACATTCCTGATGTGTCCCCACACACAGCGTCCTCCAGGGTCTTGCCATATTCTGCCATGATAAAGAAATAAAAATGGGGGCAGAAAATTAACAGAAACACAGCCACCACATTGTATATAGCTTTCTATATAAGTTAAGTAAAACTAATGAGCAAATATTACAACAGTTTCATTAATATTCACTGTGTCATGATCTAAATTCATCAACCATGCTGATATAATTGGCACAAAGCACGTACATCTAACACAAAGCACTACACAATACCAATTGCACCAATTGAAGACGTTTAAAAACCACTTTGAAAATACTTGCCGACTGCCGCCACTGCCACCAAAGTAGAACAAATTAGCAAACAATAAACTGCCACAGAGAGCAGTGATGGCTTTAATGAATAATTTATTGCAGTTGCTGCTTTCTAATAACGGATGCCATTGCATCTCTAAACAAAGAACAAAGAGGCTCAGCTACTGATACACAATATCAGATATCATACACAATGCATAGGCGCCAGCAGATGCTGAGACGGACCGTGACCTGATGTCAGAAATGCTATTCATAGATGTGGCACACTTACCTTTCTTGTAGAACGCATTGATGGTTTTTATTTCAGCGTTTGACCTTGAGGCGAGAATATCGATGAGACAGGCCTCTTCTGTTCCAGCACCCTGATGATGGACGGATATGGATATGTGTTAAAAACAAAATATGGAGACAGGATTACGGAAATGTGGCTTAAAGATATGTTGGGCAATATTCTATATTTTTGTTACTGTCAAAAAATTCCATAAAAAGGCCAGCAATGGTTTAGTCCATCTCTAAAAACTTTGGAACTTTCTTACCCTGTCTGTGGCTCTCAGCCTTAAGCCCATTTGTCTTATACATACTGAGGACATGTCACCAGTCCATGTCACCAGTCTATTAGTGACTTTGAAAATACTTTGCAAAATCTTAGTGTGTGACTAAAACAGACATTGCCTTTAGATGTAAAATGGTATCAGACTTTTGTCTTTTCAAAGACTGACGATCTTGCAGGTTCGCTATTTGCAAGACTGCAACTTGACTCATTTTGAGATTATTTCCCATCCTGCTCCTGGTGGAAACTATTACACCAAACTCCCTTTAAGAAATATGACAATTCCTTATTTGTACGCAAAAAGTTGTAACTCTAGAAACACAAGATAAAAGGCATTATATGTCTACGGTACCAGCCTCCTTGGTTAGCGCTGCTATTTTAGCATGAGAAGCAAACGGTTTCAAAACTCACTAAAATAAGTGCTGGTTGGCAGATCAAATACACATTGAATTAAACGTGACTCTTTCACAACTCCATCAGTTTCCTTTTCTATGGTCCGACAGAACCAAGACTTGCTAATGTTGTAGTGGCACAGTAACTTAATTCTGACACGAATGACAGGAGATGTAATCCAGTTACATTTACTAAAAAAGTTAAAATTACACTCAGTCAGTCACACAGAAAATTATGTGCTCCCTGGCCTAATGCAGCTCTCTGCTCAACTAAACTGCATATGACTTAAATCACAAAATTAAGGGAGCGATATTATCAAAATTCAACATAAATTCATTTTAGTCTTTTTACATTTTTTAAACAGTGCCTATGTTTCAAACAATGTCCTGGAAATGAATTTCGCATGATATTTAAATTAACTTATTCACACACTGTGGCTCTTACACACTTTCTTGAGTCTCCCTGGAGTCCCCTCCATGCTTATGGTCTACCCCGTTTGCTGCTCCCGGTTACTGAACTTCAGTATTAGTATGAGCCAAGACTAAAAACTTACAATAATATTAAACATGTTTGATTTTGTCTGAACTTAATCAAGAATTTCCTTAAACAGCAGGGCACTGTAGTTTTTAGCAAGCGTTATTAAAACAGGAGTAAACTGTGTGTTTCCTGGGGACTATTTCCAGCTGCAGATTAATACACATTCAATGCAATAATGAGTATTTACAGTCGCATAAATGTGTATGGGGAACTGACACAAATAAATCACAGTGCCCAGGTTCATTGTAATGACAGGACATGTCACACACTGCAACAGGGAGTCTGATTGAAGTGTTTCTGGACAACAATTAACCTCTATAGCACAGAAGAATAAAATCAGGCTATGGACATACAGACAATACTTGTTGGTTTCGGTCTTTTTGTGGAATTTATTGACAAGAGGAAAATATATACCATCACTAGACTTATCCTAAACTCTGACCTTCATTGCACTTCTCAGCTCATAGGCATCATACACAGGCGCCAGCATCAGCAGACCGAGAACAACGCTCCTGAAGTTCCCACTCAGCTCTGAGGACAGCTCATCAGCCAGGTCCTGTAGGAGGAGGGGAACAGATGGATTAACAGGATAACAGTCCACCAGTCGTTCCCAGTACGTCACTAATTTAACCATGAGCAGCATCTGTAATCAAATCTAATTATCTTTGACGTTACAATAAGTAAATCTTGGCTTTATGTTCGAGTCTTGTTCCGCCAACGTGGACATGAGACCTGACTTCACACATTCCAGCAGCAGGACTTGTGTCTCCGCTAGAGGGTGTGGTTGCTGGACACAGTCATGTGAAGCTGCTCCACACAGCTCTCCTGTGTAACCCCATGTGGGCGTCGCTGTGTGCAACATGACTCACTCTTTCTGCTTGCGAGGATCTCTCTCAACATCTTTTTTTTCTGCAGCTCTGCAATGGAACTTTCAGATGACTTTATCGACCTCTTACCGGACACCACACAGTGGGCTGGTTATTATCTCATTATGTCAATACCATAAACATGCCAGACTTCCCTTTCTGTTAATATATTGATCCACATAATCATGAAACAAAGAAGCAGTCAGTGCAAAGCACACCCCTGTGGGTTCAATAAACTGTTTCTTTTATGGAGGGGAACATTCCCCTTTCCTACAGAGTACAAGGCCCTCTGTGTCCTGCTGTTTGTTTACAGGGGGTACTAATTTCTGCTTTACAGTTAATGGTTAACTTACACATCAACAGCATCATGTTAGCACAGCAACCTTAGCTGGAAGACTGATGACAGCATACACAATGGAATAAGCAGTTTAGAGATGACACACCCACTGCTGCTGCCAATAGTGTCCATCAGGGCTGCTTTTTTAATTCTTCTGGGTCTCCAGCTGTACTTTATTTGCTTCCTCTGCTCCATGTATGCTGGTTAATAGTGGAAAAACATTCCCAAATAGACCCTGTTTTCTGCCTTAGAGTGCAGTGCAGTCAAAGCGCTCACCTTTCCCACTGCTTGCTTGTAGGCCTCTTTGATGCGCTGCCTTTGGGCGATAGTGCGGTGTGCTAGGACCTCGATGATAGCTGCCTCATCAGTACCTGCAAGAAACAATACAATATAGAATCTTATAACCTTTACCAATATTCATCTTAAATGTCTAAAATGGTGCGGATCATACATTCCTATCATTGGAGGTCAGTTTAAGGCGAAGGTTTCAGCCCATAGACACAGAATGAGAGTAGAACAGACATTCCCAAACAAATCAACGTAGCAGGATGGCCAGAGAGGCGGCCATTTTATGCGCAACATTGCCATTGCAACCATTGTGAGACATGTATAGTTGCAGCCATGTTTTGTTTGAAGCCAACACAACATGCCACTACAAACTGGGCTCATCAGTACAAGCGAAATCCACCTACTCAACGGTTACTTGAAGCCTGCTACAATGGCACGTTGGCCAAACGTGGCAATAATCCACTTTATTCATTATACATGAAGACAGGATTCCCCTCTTAAGTAATGACACGTAACCCTTGCCTTGACCTTAACCACCTGTCTTTTAACCTGACACTCAAAACACTAACTCAGCATATTCTTCAGGTCCTTCGCTTCCGTACCAAGGAACAAAGGGGGCTGTTCATGGACTGATGGTGGGCAGGTCATGCAGCTGCTCCAGCCAAAGCTACACCGGCAAACTTCAGTATAAACTTCCGTATAAACAAACCGATATGCAGCAAGTGTCGAACCCACTGAGGTGAGGTTTTGCAGTATCGACCAAACGAGCAGTGGTGTTGTATGTTATCAATCCATTACTTTTACAATATCACTTTAACTGTTTCTTTTATTGCCTTTAATTGTTTGTTTGTTGGGACATAATGTACTGTAGCTGCCTCTGAAGAAGGAGTGAGAGCTGCTGCTCAGCAAACAGCTAAGAGGCAGAGACTGCAGGGATTAACAGCGAGGAGATTTGCATGTTTTTACATCTAACTTAGTGAACTGATGGTACTGAAAAGATGATTAAGACAGTTTTGGTGAGTTTTATTTTGTATTTTTTATTCTGAATGAAGTGTGTTTTACAATGAGTTAACAAGGCAGCCAAGCTAACATTAGTCTAAGGCCGGTGGAAGAGAGATACTTGGATTGGTGTGGGGTTGTATTTTTCTGTTTATGAGGGAAAATAGGTGCAACAATAGGCCAGAACAGTTCTTAAACTAGTGAGTGTGACACAGTTTACAGCCCCACTGACGTGCATTGTCATAATAACAACTAACAACAATTGCCATTTTATTTTCAACTAGTCAAATGATCACGGCAAACAGTTCAATGTCACATCTGTTTATTCTGTTTCTATGCTTCAGCCCTAATGTGTAGCACATAGGATCAGGCACCACCTCAGCAACCCTGGAGATGAACCGAACACACAGCTGTTTGTTGGCATCGGCATGGAAACCATCTGTTTGCAATCGAGCTCAAACAAGAGTCAGGGGAAAATGATTATGCGAGCAAATCCTAACAACATCCACATTCCTCGCCATTCATTTGCTGATAGGTGACTGCTACATGCTCCTGGATGTTTGTCAGGACATCTTTGAGTGACAGATAGCCATCAGCATGGCTTCAAAACAGTGCAACCCATAATGAGATTACTATTTTACTTCCTGCTTGTTCAGCAAAGTCAAGATTAATCCTCCCTCCATATCAGGGGTGAAGAGGAAGCTTTACGACACAGTGGGCAGAGGCGAGGCAAAGTACAAGGACGCGCTCAGCACAATGAATGGACTATGAAAACTCTGAGCTGCCATGACAACACAAGCACTGAGCAACATGGAATTTAGTTTTCAAACTTTCCTGGACGAGAGACACTCAAGAAAAGAATATTTTTTCCCTTTGGAGGCTAAATCTTAATGACATGTTCAAACCTATCTTTAGCTAATGATGGTTTCTGGATGACAGCGGCTGGATCACTTACCGACTCCCTTCATGGCTCCTCGAAGACGCTGGGCATCTGCTTCTGCGTCAAAACCAGACGCCTCTTTCACCGTGCCACGGTTTCCGATCTGCATGTAATTGACAAGATTACAACCACTTATCTATTTAACAGACATAAAATAGGCAGACACACAGATTAAAGTTCCCTTTCACTCAAAACTGTGCTTTGCTAATTGTTACTTTACTTGGATATTTGACCTTCACTGTGCTGAATCATGTGTGCAGTTTCTCTGTGCTCACCTTAAATCTGAGTTTAAAATAAGAGACAAAGTTTAAGGGCTGTGAATTTTCTTTTTCAGACACTCATCGCAAACTTGAGTGCATCTCTTCTTAGATCTGGTCAAATTTAAAGCTGTAATAATCATGTTTAAAGCGAGAAATAATCTACTTCCGGGCCACATTCAAAAAATGGTTTGCTACAGGGAGGGGGGGTGGTTATAATTTAAGAGGAGAATTTCATTTTAAAAACAATGTGTTCGTACAACTAAGAAGAGTCTTTGTATTTCAGTGTGTGGAGTGGACCTGTGGAGTGGGCTGCATGATGAGTTTAAAACAAAGCACAAATAGAAATCAATTTCGGCAGATATATAGATGAGGAAAGGTTGTGTTAGGGGAGTGCATATATATTTTGTAACACTGGGTGGCACTTAAACTGTAAATATACTGGGTTTATTACTTATTTATTTAATTGGGTGGTAAATAGACTGGGGATAGAAGTATATTAGTTGTAAATAAATTTGGGAATTTGTTGAAATAATTTATGAGTTAAAAGAAGAAATGTAAGAAAGAGGTAGGGACATGAAGTTTCACGTCCACCTATTCCTTTTCGGACGCTGATCTCTGTCTTGTTTGTTTTTTAATTATGTTTCTTCCTTTATTTTCGGATTGAAATAAAGTCATTCATTCATATTAGGAGAATACAGTAATTCCCACAGTGTCATCATGTCACTGGAATTTCTATCTTTGATGTAATACGTTGACAAATATTGTTATTGAATACCATTTTCAATACCATGTCGAAAAATTGACATTGAGAGCATAACATTTCATTTTTTTTATGAAAAGATAAATATAACAAGTCTTTAAGTTGACAATGATGACTCTTCTTTTCTTGGTTACTCACAAAAAACAGCAGAATGACTGTCATAAACATTAACAATAAGAGAGAGCAAAAAGCACAGCTGGTAGTGATGTATCGATACTGCAGAAAATCAGTGCTGAAACGGTTTTAAATAATTCAGCTACAATATGTATCAATAAATCCATGTTTTTGACACAATATTTCCACAAGGGTGGATAATTATACTTAAAATCAAACTCACAATGACCAAAAAGATTTTTTATACTGCTTAATGACATTAATTCAATAGGCATAAGTTTTTGTATTGAAGGGCTGTGCCAAGTGTCATTTTTTTACATTCTAAGTTTCAATTTAGATTTTTTAATGCAGCTTCAAATACCTGTCATCATATTTATTGACATTATCACTCTAAAAATTCTCACACAAAATCCTCAATTTGAAGAAAGTGATTTATCGGATTAAAAGAGTTTGTCTTTTTTATTAAACAAACTTTTCTTTCATGACTTAACATAATTTTTAGTGCTGTTTTATTGCCTCTAGACTGCCCCGTTAATATAGGTGTGTCCCTTTGTGTGCGGCAAGCAAGAAAGCAAACCAACAAATATGGATTGAAGCAGAATATTTTTAGATAAAAACATGTTGTGAATTCTGAAATTAATAACATCTATCTTTTTGCAACAAATTTTGCCTTTTGGACTTTATAACGCTCCAGAGTTGTAGGAAATGTTTGGATTACATGAGTCTGAAACAATCCTACGCAGCCACCACTGGAATTCTACAAATGGTATAAGGTAATACTACTTATAATAGAGTAATCTTTAATTGAAACTGTGGTGAAATGCCTGATTTAAACAGAATAAATACACCTGGAAACAAAAAAATGTTGAATTTGAATGTTGATTAGAATCCGATGAATGAAGCTTCAAACTATTCAGTGCAGCCCTAAAATAATGCATTCACACCACAATTTGTTTCCATGTTAAGATTAAACTAAACATGACAACAGACCTGACACACAGGTTGCAGCAGCAGTTGTGAATCACAGCAGTAAAATACATAACATAATAATAATAATAATAAAAAAAGATTAAAATTTATGGTATTTAACTGCCGCCTCGCCCTGTTCACAACCAGGCACAAAAAAGCCGTCCAGTGTCCAGAGCAGAATCTCTACTGGTGATGCAAATAAATGTAAATGTTTATGACATGACCCACAGCTAGGGAACAGACTTACCGCTGCCATTGTAGGAGGAGTGAGGATTTCCAAACTGGAGGTGCAGAAAGCTGCAACAGAATGAATACATAATGATAGTTTGTCACTTGCACAAGGACAGGTTTATCAAAACACATAAATGAGGAAAATGTAAACACATCTCTCATGTGTCTAACAAAGGTGTAAAAAATATTGGGATTTTACAGAGAGTAAGACAAATTTCATCAAGAAAAACCTTCTGAATGTGTATTATTTTATCATTTATCCTTTCACAGCTTTCACAATAAATACAGTGTGGGCAAGGCCGCATGCTGTCCAAGTTGATCGCAGGTGGGCCAGACAAGTAAAACCATTGCATACTATCCTCTAAAGAACAAACACCTCCAAATTTTTCACGCTTTTTTTGTTTGAAGAAGTACCTTTTAAAAACATTAATCCATTTACAAAATAGACGGCAAACAGCCTGTGATGTCTTCAGAAGAATAAATAATAATTTCCACAGTCTACTACTCACTGTCATTACATGTGCATTTGTCTATACAGCTCCTCCCCTGTGTAGTAATGCCTGACATCACCACACCAAACTAAAGTGAAAGAAAAGAACTATATTCTGGTCGGGGTGGAGAAGCCTCTGAAGCAGCATTTTACATGAAGAAAGCTACTCAGTGTTTCAAAACTAATTCTTAGCCTTCACAATTGCATCACTATTAGGTGTGCAAGGTCATCCAGTGGGCCAGATTGGACCCTTTGGCTGGCCGGTTCTGGCCCCCGGGCCGTATGTTTGACACCCCTGCTGTAATCTGTATTTTTAATCACAAAAAAGGCAGAAAAAAGAAAAGAAAAAGTTGGGATGGTCACTAACTGTAGCTGGATTGCTCATACTGCACTATTAGAGTTATTAAACATATTTGACATTAATAAACCTTAGATAGGTGATTTTGCATTTCAGTTTCTTAACACCTCACTTCTCGCTTCCTTTCAAAGCGTCTTTGTAATCAGGTCTCCACTGTTATCACATTTTGTAGCCAGTTTAACAGAACTAACCAGTTTTCAATGAGGTACAGAGGTCTAATTATATAGAACAGCTTTCTGTGTTTTTTTTTATCTCTTACATGTCTTTTCTTTCTTTTAGATATTTTAAAATACTTAAGTCTGTTTGTTTATTGGTAGCATATACAGCTGTCTTTAACCCTCTGGAGTTGACGGATGCGCGGGTGTGTCCAAATCACACGATCGATTTAAGATGGTGTAGCAGCAAGACGCAGCTTTACTGAGTCTCTGTTCCAACTTGTATCGAAAGTGCGAACTTCAAACTATATACCAGTGTTAAATTGTGTTGATAGGCAAAGTAAAACCAGACTTATGATAAATAATTTCCGCCATGCTTTTTCCTGAATATTGTCGTCACGTTTGGTGGGCTTTTGGTGCAGGAAGAAACGGTAAAAACAAGCTATTTTGAGGAAAGTGCTTGCAAGCAAAAAAGTTGGTGATGCTTTTTGTCTGATTTTAGGTCCAATGTGTTAATACAGTGTGTCAAAATGAAAAATAACTGTAGTCACACAGGTGAGGTTGTGCTGAAAAATCATTCATTGTTTTTTACTTTTCCTTTTTAAAGTCCTCTGCTTTTTTATGTTATTGTGTATTTTTATGCACAAATTTAGAAGGTCAGTTTTAAGCATGACCCTCCCTGACCTCTAATTAATATTGCATGCCCTTCATCATCTCAGAGAGGCTTTCCGTCACACACATTTGCCCAGGGGCTCTCCTGCGTTCTGCATCTGTGCTGGCGTCCCAGGAGCTAATCTCATTTCGCTCGTGTTTGTTTGGACACACCTGTAATTACTCTACCGAGAGCGAGGCTAGTGGGGTTTCACTCCTACCTGTTTTCCTGCAGGTGAGGATCGACTTACCCGCTGTTGTAGTTATCGTATATCTGTCAAAATCAATTTAGCTAAACACTTTTTGAAAAGGATTGTTTAGGTTACAAGCCATGGAGCTACAGGGGGATGGATGTCCCCAATCCTGATGTCTAACATTGACAAGACTGGACGTCTGTCATGGAATTTGACATGTGAGATATTTATGAATCAATAGTTGCCTGAACTCTGTATGTAGGTCAGCAGCCACACCTGAGTGGTTTGTGAGGTAAATACAGCATAGTGTTCTTCAGACACCTCACAGCATGTGTGTGGATCACAGACTGTAAATAAACACAAGGTGGATCCTGTTTCAACATCACAAATGGTGCAAGAATTGTGGAAATCCTCTTCTGAACATACAAAATGAGATAAATAGCTCCAGATATTATAACCTGCAGCTGCACCAACACAGTGCATTTAAATCCACCTTAGTGTAAATGTATACATTGTCTAATTCAGGGCCTGGAGGTCTTAAACATCAACATGTCAAACTTATATCCCGACTTTAATTTCAAATGCATTATTTAGTATATCCGTGTCTGCAGCTTTTTTTAACTGATGTCAGCAAGTTCATTGGAAATTGAGCAACAGTAGGAAAGGGTATTCCTCTGTAAGTTACAATTAAAGATTGAAAAACTTAACACAAGAATTATGTAACCAAAGTTAGTGATGCAGCTGACATTTACTCCCCAGAGTCAAATTACAACTTCACAGTTTAATGTTGAGGTCAGCTGCGATAGTAAAATGAACAGAGTGTTTCAGGAAGCAGAGCTCAGCTTCTTAACAGTTAACTTGGCATGAAGTTAGAGGGCACACCCTGCAGACAGCCGCTCAACTGTCTGAGCTCTGCTCTGCCGAAACAAAGCCCCCCCCAAAAAAACACATTCAAAACACGCCTGACAGAAGTGTGAGCCACACCTTACCTGTCCTGGAAACAAACTACTCTGAGCTGAGCCCGACAGGAGAGTAAAAGCGTCGAAAAACAACTAGAGCTTATAACTCACAGCTGCTTCCACGTCCCACCCACTGCTGATGCTAATTCTCAACAGGACCCTCCCGTCGTCGCGTGCACCTTAGGGCGCGCACACGAGGCAGTGCTGCGTTCACGGGATGTAGGCAGAGCGGGAAAACCTTCCTTCACGCATTTACTGTTACTCAGTAGACCCTGTGGTCACAGAAGTGGAATGTAGGCCTAAATGTAGGCCTTTCTACTTCTACTCCACTACATTTCAAGGGAAATAATATAGGCTACTTTTTATTTTAAAGGAGCAATAAGCGAAATTCATCATTTCTAGATTGATGGAATTAAAAAATTGCTATAAAGAACTAGAGGTGTAATTTCATCTGGAGTATAGCATGACCTCACACACCTTCTCTCTGTGTTGATCTCCAGCCCCTTGTTTACAAGCCGGTCCGGCTGCGCATTCATGTGAACCCCCCCCCCCAAGCCCTTGGCCCTCCCTCCCTATAAAAGGCTACAGCCAGTGAGCAATGGCAGCGCAGAGTCAAATGTCTGTTTTAATTAGTGTTACAGTAATGTTAAGAACGTCGCTATGTCGATTCACTTAAATTCAATGTTACAATCGTAGTATGGGTTAATGTCCGGAGCTTGAGTTATTAGCGGCTCTGCCCCAGCAATGGGTCAGGCGTTATGGTTGTGTTAGGTGAGTAGCCAAACAGCCTAGCTAACATTTGCAATTAGCATTGTAAAATGTAGCCTGGCGGGCTGTGTTTAGCAATTTCCCTGCCTACTTCAATGATGATGGTACCTGTAATAAATGCAATATATTTGCTGATGGAGGCGAGGCTCAGTGACTAGAAGAACTGGCAGAAGCGCTCCATAGCTGTAAGTTACTCCAGTAGCCATAGTAGCTCTAGTGCTAACTCCAGGAGCTAACGCTAACATCCCTACGCTGCGTGAGACGGAGCCATGAGCCGTGGCGGGCTCACGGAGAAGAGTAGGAACGTTAGCGTGGCGGTCGACTAGTGCTAACGCTAACGTCCCTACTCTTCTCCGTGAGCCTGGCGGGCTCGCGGGCTCACGGCTCTGGCTCACGGAGAAGAGTAGGGACGTTAGCGTGGCAGCCAACTAGTGCTAACGTTAACAGGAAAGCAGGGAAATAGCTAAACACAGCAGAGACTGAGAGTGAGTGAAAGACATCGCTAACTGCTAAACTAAGCAAACTAAGTTGGCTGTTTAGGTTTTATTTCCTCGCCCCTGTGGCGAGTGAATCTTCCTGTAGTGAAACTGGGGCTAACTGGTGCTTCCTCCTCAGGCTCCACCCCTGGATTGTTATTCAGGTTAATGTGGGAAGAAGCAAGTATATCGGGCAGCTGAGTGAGGTGGAGCCTGCGGAAGAAACAGTGGGACTGTCTGGATGTAATAGTTTGTGGAGATGCTGCGGTGCTCGGCTGCACAGATGAGGTGAGTGGGGTGGGGGGTGGAGAGCAGAGGTAGAGGGATGAGTGGCTCATGACACACTTTGTTTTGGTCTACAGGCAGTGCACAACTGCAAACCTAACGGTGAAACGATTTCGCTTTTTGCCCTTTTAATTATTTGACTCAAACTCAAATTAATTTATAAAGCACATTTAAAAACAACTTACGCTGACCAAAGTGCTGTATGAAAGGAATAAAATGCTAAAAAAATACATACATAGGGGAGACGTAATTGTCAGGTACACAACTCACACATTTATAGACACAACCTACACAGGCACACATCAGGGAAAATGTATAAAAGTAGGTTTTGAGACTGGACTTAAAAGAGTCAGTGGTGGGGGCGGATCTGATTGGGAGGGGGATGCTGTTCCACGGTTTGGGGGCAGACACAGCAAAGGCACGATCACCCCTGAGCTTAAGTCCGGAGCATGGGACAGCCAGGAGCCCTAGGTCAACTGACCTGAGCGACCTGGGCATGGAATAAGGGGTTAGAAGGTCTGCAATGTAGGATGGGGCCAGACCATTAAAGGGCTTTGTAAACCTTAAAGTCAACTCTGAACTTTACTGGCAGCCAGTGGAGAGAGGCCAAAACAGGTGCGATGTGGTCTCTCTTCCGGGTACCTGTGAGGAGCCTAGCAGTGGCGTTCTGAACCAGCTGGAGGCAATACCAGTGTACAGAGAGTTACAAGAGTCTAAATGGGAGGAGATGAGAGTGTGGGTGACTATCTGCAGGTCTTTGAGGGAGAGACAGCTTTGGTTACTTTACAAATTACATACATACACATTACATCACAAATACAAACATACAAAGAGCTCAAATATATTAGGTTCTTATAAATTAAGTGGTGCAGTGGTTAGCACTGTCGCCTCACAGCAAGAGGGTTCGTGGTTCAATCCCAAGAGGGAACCCGTCTGTGTGGGGTTTGCATGTTCTCCCCGTGTCAGCGTGGGTTTTCTCTGGGTACTCTGGCTTCCTCCCACAGTCCGAAGGTTTGCAGGTTAACTGGTGACTCTAAATTGCCCGTAGTTGTGAATGTGAGTGTGAATGGTTGTCTGTCTCTATGTGTCAGCCCTGTGATAGTCTGGTGACCTGTCGAGGGTGTACCCCACCTATCACCTAGTGTCAGCTGGGATAGGCTCCAGGATAAGCAGGTACAAAAATGGTTGGATAAATTAAGCCCCCAGCAACATATATATGTACAGCTGAAATGATAAGTCGATTAATCAGCTGTTCATTTTCTGTAAACCCCTGGTCCTGATACAGGGTCGTGCTGGAGCCTATCCCAGCTGTCATTGGGTGAGAGGCGGGGTACACCCTGGACAGGTCGTCTGACTACTACAGGACTGACACATAGAGACAGACAATCATTCGCACTCACATCAACACATACGGCCCATTTAGAGTCACCAATTAACCTGCATGTCTTTGGACTGTGGGAGGAAGCTGGAGTACCCAGAGAAAACCCACGCTGACATGAGGAGAACAAGCGAACTCTGCACAGAGGGGCTTGCCCACCATGGACTTTGACTATGGAAGATAAATATAGGCCTACCAAAGCTATAACACTACAATGATAACTTTTCTCTTCTCGGTTAGTCGCAGAAAACAGCAGTTATTGTAGTAAAACAACAATAAGAGAGAGCGAGAAAGTGCCATTGATGCCACTGTATCGATAAAGCAAAAAATTAGTAGTGAGATCGTTTCGAATATTCAGAATCAAAATGTATCGACAAATTGATATTCTTGATAACACTGACACAAATATACAAAGAGCTGTTGTTATAAATTAAACCACCCAACAGCATAAATAAGAAATGATGAGGTCAAATAATCAATTAGTTGATTAAGAGAAAATTATTTGTCAACATTTTAATATTTTTCAGGCAAAAACATTTCATGGTTCCAGCTTCACAGATGTGAGGATTTACTACTTTTTCTTGTGATTTTTTATTATTATTATTTATTTTATTTTTTTTTTCATTTTTTTATTATTTTACTATTAACCCTAACCCAAGACAAGCATTGGGAAGGTGTCACTTTTGTTTCTGAATAATTACGATGGGTATTTCTCTCTAAAATGTAATTTCAGATTTATTACAAACCAAACAATCAAATGATTAAATGAGAAAATAATCAGCAGACTAATCCATAATGGAAACAATCATTAGGTGCAGTCAGGGTGTTTCATTAAGGTTTGGGACTAATTACCCCAGGCCCCAAAAAGAGGAGGGATGTCAAAAAAGCCCAGAAAGTGAATGAAAAGTTTGATTGTGTTTGCAATGTTTTATTTCTTAGAAATTAGAGACATAACTTGAGTAAAACTGGCTGAATAAACCAACTAAAACACTGAGCTTTGTATAGAAAGAGTAGCGGAAGCTCTCTGAGGCCCCTCTCAGCCTTAAAGGTGCAAAATGGTTTACACCAACCCTGCACTAGGATTTGTTTCTGTAGTGGTGGCCCTAGCACATTTGGTGTCGTAGCCAAACCTTCCCACCTCAATGCAACCTCTGTGAGCTGTTCGTTGCGGCCACCAGAGGTAACAATAGCTAGCTCTCCTCCTGCTGATTTCATGTTCTTTCTCACCACACTCACATAGTGTAGTGGTTGTTGAGTGGGCACCAGAGATCTGTTGTAGTTTTGACATGATAGCATACAGCATATTTTGGGGTTCAAGTGACATCAGATAACTCACCCATCTCCCCCAGAGAGCAGGTAAAGTGTAGTAAGCTGGGGAGGGCGGCAGGAACCCAGAAAAAAGGCCTCTCTATTATTTAGTAGGATTTGCTATGTAGTTATGTTGATGCAGCCTTATGTAACATTTCAACAATAATATTAGTAATAGTATTAGTAAAAAATAATAAAAGATAACATTTTGATTCAACAAAAAATGGATCAGGAGAGGAAGGGAGGGGGACCCAGAGAGACTGCTTATGCATAGGACCCAGAATTTGGTGCAGCCCCCCCTGGTTGCAGTCCTACATCAGGGGCTGCAATAGCTCAGTACATATGGACTTGGTCTTGGAACAAAATATGGAGCATGGACTGGTAGCTGGAGAGGTGCCAGTTCACCTCCTGTGCACCACCTTGGCACTCTTGAGCAAGGCACTGAATTCCCAGCTGCTCGGGGCCTGTCCATGGGCAGCCCCCTCCCTTTGACATCCCCCCATCTAATGCATGTATAGGTCCTGTTTGTGCATGTGCGTGTGTGTGTGTGTGTGTGTGTGTGTGTGTGTGTGTGTGTGTGTGTGTGTATTTCGGGCCTGTGTGTACATGACAACAGTGTGATAAAAACTGAATTTCCCCTTAGGGATTAATAAAGTGCATCTTTAATCCAAACTGTGAAATAACTACCTCCACCTTAACAAACTACAACAGTAAAATCATGCTTTTACACTGAGCGATTTGACTTGAACGCAGCATATGACCACACACTAAAGGGGGAGGGGAGGCTGCAGCTGCGCTCCGAACTACGTTACCCAGGATTCCGTCCGCGCGTCAACAGCAACAGCTAGGATGTTGCGATATCGCTGGCAGCCAAAGATTGCTGTGGTTGCAGAGATTAGGCTGCTGGGTTGAAGCCCCTGCCTAATGTTTAGCTAGATGTCAAATTCCGCGGTTGTTCGCGAGCAGTCTCAACAGACGGAGGTTTTAGCTTCCTGTCGACTCTGCGCCTGTTTGTGTTGATGAACGGCTGCATCGCGCTAATGCGTTAGCTTACTAAAACCCCAGTTTTAATGTAAATGGAAGCAATTAAATAGCTCGACGGGCAGCTATGTGCCATCTAACGGTCGCTTCACTTGACTGAGGATGGAAAGACTATTTCGGGCGACGCTATCAGACAAGTTACACGTCGGATACATCGCTCCCGTGGACATTATCTTCAGAGGATAACCTGGATAACCTTACACGAAATGTCATAGCGCGTAAGTAGCTAGCACTTAGCTAGCTGGGTAATGGCTGGACGAGATGGAGAAGGACCTAATGTTATCATCAGCAGCAGCCGACCATGAACAGCTGGATGGATAGCTAAAGAAATACTTTCTCCGGAGATGCTTTAGCCTCCTGGGTGGTGTAATTCACTTACATAACAGCTAGTCGCAACCGCTCTAGCTATCACCAACTGGCCTGTGTTGGCAAGCAAATGGGAAATTTGCCACCAAAAATCTGGGTTGTCTCAACATCATAAGTGACAAAGGCATCGCTGCATGTTGTGAGGCTGCAGACAGACTTTGCTTGAAGCGTCAGATTTCGTGTACAGCCTGACCTGCGTTATCTATCAGTGCAATAATAAGGTGCACAGGAAACAGGCACTTCATCTGTGTGCCTAGGATTTGAAGCCGCAAACACTCCTCCTGTCATTTCGACATCATGAGGAAGTTCTTTGATTCTCGTCGGGAGTTGGTGAGCTCCGGGCCTGGTTCTGGAGGAGGGGGCAGCAGCTCTGGGTCCAGTCATGCAGGCGGAAATTTCATTGGCAGAGCCTTCACTGTCGGGCGGCACCAAGTCACTGTTGAGGAGATAATTGCTGAAGGTGAGAAGGGGTTGCACAGACCCAGTGATGCTGTGTGTTTGATTTGTCCTCCATCATATTTCCATGCATGTTGCAAGCCAAATGCACGAGTCACAAGACACAGCAGGGATGTAACCTTATGCCATCCCGACAGAAATGATGCATCTATGTATCTTGGATACATAAATGCAAAGTAGAGGCCTGCTGCTTTGCCTCAGCTGTACTCTGACTAACACAACAGCTTCCTGTCTGCTGTTTCATGATTCAGAAGTGTGATTCAAGGAGATGGAGAGGTACCTGGTGCCGAGCAGTAGAGCAGGATCCCTTTCAAAATGAATAAAAGAAGGGTTCGTGTACAGTGCAAGCTGTGCATTACACATGATTGTTGGATTCGTTTAAAAGATAGCAGTGATAGCACTATTTGGCATCAGCACTGAATTCCTGAAGCTGAAGTGGAGGCCTGCACTGTGCCACAACAAAGTAATTTTACCCGTCATTTTGAACTTGGGAGTCAAATCTTTTTGTATTCTTATATTTCTAGAGTTATCAGTTGCTTACAATATATGGTAGTTTTTGTGTTTACAGCAAACATGCAAGTACAGTAACACATTAAATGACACATATTGCAGTGCTTTACATGCCTCAGGTAAAATATTCTTCATGACAAGTGACAAACCAAGACATTCTTCAACTCTATTGACTTTTGATTGAACACAAGCCACTAATCTCCTCACTCAGACGCTGTGGTAATTACGTCTCCCTTACAGTATCATTAGTATCGATGCCCAGCTTCGGCCTCAACCTGCACCCCTGCTCCTACTGTAGGTACCTCATGCAGATTTATCGTGCCACAATGCCACACAATACCATTTCACTCATGTCGAGTTGTAGATGCAGTACAAGCCGCAGTGTCTGCCTGAAATTGATGACTCTGTCACAACTCAACTCGGCAAAGTGAATTTGTGGTCTGAGCTATACCAGATGGTTAGGCCTCAATGTAGGCCTCTACGTAAAGCCTGCAGCAATGACATGACTAATACATAACGCTATAAGGCTGCACCATTTGGTCCTGATTGTCCGTATTGATGCAAGACAACATGGACACAAATTCCAACAGTTGTGGAAGTAATTGGGTGTGAAAATGAGCATGTTAGCTACATTTCCAAAAGCATGATGCCCTAGAAAAACTTGTAAGAATGGTGTGATGCTAGATTTCACCTATGTGGTTTGATTGCAATGAAATCTGGCACTTCTCTTGTAGTGTGCATCTAGGTTTTGGTGATTTGTCTATCATCTCTTTGAGGTCTGACAGTTCGATTTGGTCTCTTTCTCTGTCCTGCAGGTGGCTTTGCAATCGTGTTCCTCGTGCGAACAAATCAAGGGGTGCGTTGCGCCCTGAAGAGGATGTATGTCAACAATGAGCATGATCTGCAGGTGTGCAAATGCGAGATTCAAATAATGGTGAGTTGCTGAGACTAAATCCTTTCTCTGCACGTTCTCACACACACACACAGCTTGTGATTTGTTTCCCATTGGGGTTAAAGCCACATATGAATGCATTTACAAAACAAACTCAAACTCAGATTGTTCCTGACCGTTTCCAACAATTCACACATGCAAGTCCTCTGTTCTGTAAGTTCGGTACACATGCAGCCTGCAGCAGTTTTGTTTGGATGGTGGTATTTATTCATCTGGTTCTTGGTGTGCTTTGTTTTTGTTTTCATAGTGTTGTCTTTCACGTTCTGCTCGCCCCCTGAGATGTGTTGTCAGAGGAGCCACAGGGTTATTTGTATGAACACAGACTCTTAAGGACCGTCTAGTCCCTGATTTTTGTAAGCAGTCGTTGTTGAGATTGGTGAAAAGTTCTCGTTTTAATTGATCCCCTGTGAGGACGAATTTGACAAATGTATTGTCTGACCTCTTGACCTGGTAAAAATGCCAGAGCAGAACTGTGATTTATTCAGTGTATATTTAACACATATGTCATGGTCGCCGCCCACAATTTATATCATCAGCAGTCTTGAAGAGTTATTTCCTTCTTTTGAAGCATTTTCTGTAGCTGAATGCCAACATTCATTGAGTTCACACACAGAATTTCTGCTTTTCTGTCTGAAGGAGCAGTCAGGAAGGAAGGGAGGGAGGAAGCAATGGATGGTCAAATTACAAAAAAATAGCTCATTGTATAAACATTAAACAGAATTACGTACAGTACGTTCTAACAGCTCAGGTCCTATTCTTGCTTTTGAATGACACTAACAGACCCTAACATTTGGTTTAAAGATGTGTAATATTCTTTATTATATGACATGTTGTCTTTACCTCTGTTTCCGTCTCACTCACTCACTCACTCTCTTACACCAGCACACATACACACATGCACACACACTCACTGACAGACAGACAATGCTTCACCTCATTCGCAGCACTTGACATTTTTTCATTACCTAATAGGTTCCTGATTTCAGCTGTCCATCGCAGCTCCCTCTGCAGGTGGTGGACTCACACTGCATCGCAGAACACTGACCAGATTAAATTAAAAGGGATATGGCATTAAAATTCTTACTCACCTCTTTGCAGCAAAATATGTTCCTGTGTCCTTATTTTGTTATGTTGCATAGCATTTGTCTCTTCTTCTTTTTCTGAATGATGAATTTAAAGTAGAAAATCAAGTCAATAAGAAATACGTCCATTCATTTCACCAGTCATGTTATGTGCATGCTATGCAGGGGCTGCAGTCAGGCCTAACTGTTGTCATTGCCTATTATTTTCTCAACTAGTCAGTTAAGTGTTTGGTTCATAAAATGTCAGAAAATGGTGAAAAATGTTGATCAGTGTTTTCCAAACCACAAGATGACGTCCTCAAATGTTTTGTTCTGTCCACAACCCAAATATGTTTAGTTTGCTGTCATATAGGAGTAAAGAAACCACAAAGTATCCACACTCAATAAGCTGGAATCAGAGAATTTTAATCGATTATTAGATTAGTTGGTGTGATTAATTTAATAGTTGACATCTGTTTGGTAAATCGTTGCAGTTCTACATTTTGGTACACACTCTCTGAACAGTGGTGTGTTAATGCTCTTGAATGTGTGTTTGTGTTCTTGCAGAAAGATCTTGTGGGTCACAAGAATATTGTCGGTTATCTTGACTCCAGTATTACTGCTATGGGATCAAGGGATGTATGGGAGGTCTTCATACTTATGGACTTCTGCAAGGGTGAGTGCTGAGAGAAAGATGTGTTGTGGCTGCAGATACACACTTCGAGTTTAAGCACCAGTTTCAGAGTGTTTGGAGCAATATCAGTGTTTTAAAAGAGTAACACACACAAGTTAAGGTTCAGTTATACACCTGTGAGGTTAATTTCCCCTGTCGTGTGAGGCGCTGTATAACTGGATGCTGTTTTGCAGGGGGGCAGGTGGTCAATTTGATGAATCAAAGGCTGCAGACCGGCTTCACCGAGGCTGAGGTGCTGCAGATCTTCTGCGACACCTGTGATGCTGTTTCTCGCCTGCACCAGCGCAAGACACCCATCATCCACAGAGACCTTAAGGTGACACTTTTTGCCACTTCTTTTTTCTGTGTAATGCTCCGCTCTGCAGTGTGGAGGTGAGGACAGGCAGCCCAGGGGCAACACCTACTGTGGATCACCATGCTGTGTGTTTGAAGAGTCATGATTGATATGTTGGTGTGAGCTGAAGCTGTGTTTAATTATGGATAGCTCTAATAGGAGGGGAGAGGAGATTGTCAGCTGTCAAAATATGTGAAATGTCTTTGCATTTCTGCAGAGCGTTGTCAACTGCAGTGTGGTTGTTGCATTAATTTTAAGTTGCTGTCACTCAGTAGATTTAATCCAGGTGGAAACATGACATTTTATTGCAGTGTAGATCTCTTGATTTACTCAAACACCTGAAACGTTTAGGAGTGTGTTGGAGCATAATGAAAGGGACTGACTAAATCTGCATGTCATAATGTGAAGGTGCCCTCACCTTGGTATTTATATTCATCATTATCTCGAGTGTACACGTTGCAGGAAGTGAGACTTTGCAGAATGTGTCAGTTACAGCACTGCACCGCCTCCAAACACAAATTGGGTGCTTTCATGTATAACCCCCATGTTTCTCAGACAAAGCTGTCTGTGTGCGTCTTGTATATCTAGGTGGAGAACATCCTCCTGCATGACAAGGGTCATTATGTGCTGTGTGACTTTGGCAGCGCCACCAACAAGTTCCAGAGCCCACAGACCGAAGGAGTGGCCGCCGTGGAGGAAGAGATCAAAAAGTTTGTGCCTCTTTTCGTCCACTTTGGCTATATGTTCAGCTTTCGTTCATTAGCACTCCCTGTAGGTACGGCTGCACAGAAACCGTCAGCAGTTCTTCATTCATGAGCAGCTTTTGCTGTTATTCTATAGACTCATTGAAATTTTCACCTCATCCTCGTATGGCAGCTCTGCCCAGCGCTGTGAATATTTTGACGCGTGTGCAAAACAGGTCTTGCTTGATGCAGAATGTAATTTGTAATGGATGAAATCACTACTTTCATTAGCCTTTATGAGCACATAATACTGTGTAGGCTGTTTTTATTTCACTGCCACATCAAAATGGGTGGTTTTCGTACCAATTTTGTCCCGTTTTATTCTTGCTCATTTATTTCCGTTTCCTTCCAGGTACACCACTTTATCATATCGCGCCCCAGAGATGGTGAACCTCTACAATAACAAGATTATCACTACAAAAGCAGATATCTGGGTGAGTGCAGAGGGCAGACAGATCCGTAATAATCATGACGAGGGTGCAGAAGAGCTTACAGAGCAGCAACACATATTGTATATATGTATATATTGTAAAACTAAACCATAACCTCTACTGATGTAAAACATGATCAGAGTATTGATTATGGTATACTTTGTTCAACTAATATTAATTATTCATGGTTACTGTATGTTTTACAGTCAAGTTTGACATAGTGACCCATGGGACAGGAGGAAGAGAAGAAATATTAAAGGGATAGTTCAGATCTTTTGAAGTGGGCCCATAGTCAGTATATTACATACTTTAGATGTCGGTCGGCACACCCCCATATCGGAGAACGGGGTAGGAGTACCAACATGGGAACTAAGAAATGAGGAGCTTTGGATCGGGCAGCTGCCAAACGTATTTTAGCCATCTCAAATGTCAATAACAGTTTAGTATGCCATACTCAAAATATTGTTTACTGCTTTACCCTGACGCAGGCAGCCCTTTTCAATGGGGACGCCATTAACAGCTTCCCCATCTATGCTCTCATCAAAGCCACCAGACTCCATTGGGAAAACAGTAATTTTAGCTCACAGAACACAGGAGTTGTTGGTCTACTGCTGCCTCAATCAGTAAGTTTGTATTTGTTATTCTGTGATTTTGGTGAATCTGAACTAACTCTTTTAAATGCTGACGTCACAAAAAAGCACAAACAGACTAATCAGTCAAGGCAGCGGTAGACCAGCAGCTCCTGTGTTCTGTGACGTTAAATTAATGTTTATTCTTAATGGAGTCTGGCCTTGAAGAGAGTGATGTAATGGCTTCAGTTACGTGTCAGAAATCACTGCCTGATGACGAGTTAAAGCAGCGAATATATGCAAAATATAGTGTACACTTAAACTGATAATGATTTTTTTAAGTGACTAAAATATGTTACACAGCAGTACATCGCTGAGCTTATGCGTCTGTACTCCTGCCTGCTTCTCCAAACTGGGGGTGTGCCAACTGACATCTGCTGTAGATAATACACTGACAGTGAGTTACTACCTCAGACAACCCAACTTCAGACTATCTGACCTATTCTTTTTAACCTGTAGGCTTGTCAAGTAGCAGATGTATGAATATTAGTGATTGTTTTTTGTTTAAAAAAATAGAAGTTGTTGACTTTATATATAGTTTTTAATGTTATTCCAGCTTTTATTTACAGAAAAAAAGGATATTTGTTTTGTATTATTGATACTCTTTATTAATCTTCTCCTCTTCTCGTGCCTTTGTCTGTGTTTAATGGCGGACGTGCATGTGATTGTCTTCTCCAGGCGCTGGGCTGTTTGCTGTACAAACTCTGCTTCTTCACTCTGCCCTTTGGTGAAAGCCAGGTGGCCATCTGTGATGGCAGCTTCACCATTCCAGACAACTCCCGCTACTCTTATGATCTTCACTGCCTCATTCGTGAGTCTGTCTTAAACAATAATGAATGTTTTCAACAACATCAAATGCAGTTTTCACAGACACATGCACTTATGGTTGAATATGAATATCTAGTCACTGACTATAATAACTCTCCACGTTTTGAGTCCCACTCTTGTTTCTTCGTGGTGTTTTTTCAGGGTACATGCTGGAGCCAGACCCAGACAAAAGACCAGATATCTACCAGGTGTCCTACTTTGCTTTTAAACTAGCTCAGCGGACCTGCCCTGTTCAGAATGTGAAGGTCAGTCTCCCTCAGCACCGGAGTCAGCTGAAATATCTGGAAATGCTTGGCTTTCTCTCATCAGGGATTGATTTTCATGTCGTATTCAGTAGAATCTGCTATGGGTTGTCTGCCTGAGCGGGTACTTGTCACACTGTGGGAGGAAAATCTGCAGTAATACATCAGCTGCAAACAGTAAAAAAACCTTGTTAGAACTGATGAAGTGCAAGAATCAGGAAGTTTTCATTGTCAAATAGTGTCTGAACCATTGTCAGTGATGCTGTCTTGTGGGAATTTAACATGCATTTCTGTAAATTTCCTTTCTTCCTTCCATTATCCAGAATTCTCAGATTCCTTCTAAACTTCCTGAGCCAATCAAAGCGAGTGAGGCTGCAGCCGCGAAGAAGAGCCAGGCTAAACCCAGGCAAGCATGACCTGCTTACACTGTATCACCATTAAAGCTGTAGTAACACGACATTTTGAGGAAGTAATTAGGTGCCGTCAGTATTCTGATACTCATTAAATAATGATGTTAACACTATTTGCCATGATTAACAAGAAGGCCAACATGCTCCCTTTGTTGCCAGACTGACGGATCCAATTCCCACCACTGAAACCTCCATCACCCCTCGCCAGAGGCCCAAAGCAGCACATACCCAGCCTGCGGCTGGCATCCTACCCATCCAGCCTGCTGCTCTCACCCCTCGCAAGCGGGCTAATCTCCCTGGTGGTGCAGCTCAGCCTGTGGGTATGTACAGCACTCCATCCTTATTCTCCTACTCGTCATAGGACAAAGAAACAGATTTTGAATAAAGATGTGCATAAAGACAGGAGTTCCACAGAATTATAATTAAATAGCTTTCTGCTTGACTTTGTGCTTGGTCTGACAGATCCAGTCAACACACACATTCACCTCTCTTTTATCTGAAGTTCACCCCTTCCCATCTTTATCTGATAATAGCTTCCGTTGTCATCACACCCATGGCCCTTTCCGGTCACTGTCTTCCAACCTACCTGGATAAACATTTTGTTTGTTCCAAGAGCTAAGATTGTCTTTCCAGCAAACTCTCCCAGAGGTCCTGGGCCCCCAGCAAAGCACGTACCTGCTCACCTGTTCCCCAGATCCGTTAATATCTGAACATGTCCATATAAGCCCATGTACTACAGCACCCTCCCACAGCATGCAGGTTAAGACTCATGCAAATTAAATCAATCTAACCACAGGCCCAAAGTGATTATGTAATGATTCTCTCCACACTGCTTCAGCTGATATCAGTTTTTGTACCTGTTACAAATCACTTACCTTTTTTTTTTTTTTTATTTTAATCAGCATTTCACAGATTATATAATCCCCCGAAATGCTCCTGATGCTCCTGTGTATCTTGATTTTCACTGTGTTGCACATCTGTATCAGTATTAAGATTTAAAAATGTTCTATGCTGTTGAGTGATGTGTAGTCTGTGCTCTTTTTAACATCCCACAGGAGTCAGCTTAAACCTCTCTCAGCCAGCTGCAGCTCTGCAGTCACAGAAGGCACAGAGTTCAGTTTTGCCTCTCATCCAGTCACAAAACAATTCAAGTCAGGCTGTGGCTCCGCAGAAGCAGGTACGTACTGACAAATGACACTGAACACACACAGGAGCTTTTTACAGGTGCAAATTAATACAAACTCTGATTTTTCTGTATGAAAATGTTCAAAAAATAAGCCCAAAAGACAGGAGCACAAACTTAGTTAAGATGGTTTCAACCATAACCTTATAAGTGACGACAGATTCTCTCATATTTTTGTGATCGCCGATGCAGCCAACCGCAGCTCCAGCAGCAGAGACTGCAGCAACAACAGCAGCAGCGGTGTCACCAGTCACCAAGGCCGACGTCCAACCACAAGCACAGCCAATAGTTCAGCAACAGACCACACCCACATCCGCGGCCAGCGCCACCTCCCAGCAGGGAGCACAGACTCCGTCGAGCCCGGCCCCTCCTCAACGCCCAGCTCGACGCAAGCAGGCTCAGCAGCCAGCGGCTCAGCCTTCACCCAGCAAACCGGCCCCTGGTCAGCCGCCTATATCTCAGCAGCAGCAGCAGCAGCAGCAGCAGCAGCAGCAGATAACTCAGCCACCAGCTGCTCAGGCTCCGCCCACCTCCACTGAGATCAGCCAAATAGCAGCAGAGACAGTACGTTCTGCTCATTATTCATTTTCTGACAGTGTCTGAACATCATTATCTCTGTAGAGCTGTCAGAATTAATAACTTCTCCTTCCTTTTTATTTGTCTGTAATCTTTTAAGTGGCATGTTGTTCTCTTAATCCATCTCTCCATCACTTGGGAAAGAAATTGATTTTGGGATGAACTGGCCATTTAATAGCATGTCAAACACATTCTAATATTTACACATGCTGTGAGGCTTTCCGTGACCTGTGAGATCCTCTATGAACTGTCTTGATCTTTTGCGTTTGGTCTTCACTCCATACCTCTTTCGTTCAGACTCCACCTGCTTCTCCAAAGACGACTGAAGAGCGAGGCCACCAACGCACACCGAGTGATGCTGCAGCGAGCAGCGTTGCTGGAGTTCCAGTGAGTGACTCCTCACAGCAGCCACAAGGAGCTAATGGAGACGCTGCCCTCAACCAGTAAGTTGCACATGTAGTGAGGATAAGTTCAAGCTCCATTCTTCTCCTGTTTGTTTTATTTATGATATGTTGTGCCTTTTTTTCTCCCTGTAGATCATTTACATCTCAGCCAAGCACCGCTCAGCTTGTACAGCTTGGTATTGATGATGCAGGCCAGGACCAAACCAAAGCTGGAGCCACTGTTTCTGCGCCCAGCGATGCAACCAACACCCCCACACAGCCCGCATGGAACCCGTTTGACGATGACAACTTTTCAAACCTCACTGCAGACGAATTCAAAACTGAGGACAAAAAGCCCACTGGTACATCTATTAATACCACCGTTCATGTGTATATTTGAAGTATTTTAAATATGTTGTAAACTATTAATAACTGTGAATTTCCTTTGTTCAGACCTACCTTCAGAAATTGAGTTATCATCCTCTGAGGCGTTGATACCAGGCCTGCAGGCCTCATCTGTGGCTAATACACCCCAAGATACTGGTATGTCACATTTTTTCCCTTAAGATATGCTACATGAGTGTTTTTCTCCTTTTCTTGCTTCTGCATTTACCTGGACCGACATATGGGCCATATATCAATATCATATCAATACTGTCATATGAGACTAGATATCGTCTTAGATTTTCGATATTGTAATATAATAAGTGTTGTCTTTTCCTGGTTTTAAAGGATGCATTACAGTAAAGTAATGTAATTCTCAGAAGTTACCAGACTGTTCTAGCTGTACTATTATTTACCTTTACTCACTTGGTCAGCATGTCCACATTACTGATGATTATTACGCAAAAATCTCATTGTGTAAATATATTTGTGGAAGCACCAATGGTGAACCCTGCAGTAATATTGCAATATCAAGAAGTATTTGCTCAAAAATATCGAACATCTGATTTTCTCCATATTCCCCAGCCCTATCTGAACCTGTGAATCTCCACAGACCCTTTAGTGACATCATCATAAAGTCATGCTGTCCCCTCACTGTTCATACTCACATTATAATTTTTAAGAGCTTTCATCAAAAGCTAATACTGTTTGTCAGACCGCTACATTTACCTTGTAATGTCATGGTTCTGCCTTAAAAAGAATGTGTCTTTGGACTTTATTATTTCACCTTATTATACGATAAGTGTCATAAAGCCAAAACTCTTAATGAAAGCAGGCAACAAGGGGGCTGGAACAAACAAATACACAATAGGAATTTAATCTTGTAAAACTGTGGAGAAAACATTTTGTATGACTTTAAACTAATTAGATGTGACAACAGTATTAGTTGTTAAAATGTAAAAAAAAAATGGGCCTTTTTTAGCTTGTGGAAACATTTCATTCAGTTTAGTTTAATTCAGCTGTATTTACACAGCCCAATATCATAAACCACAATTTGCCTCAGGGTGATTTACAGTCCATACAACATATGTCTCTGTCCTTGGATCCCCACAGCAAATAAGAAGCCCCCATTCCCAAAAAAGATCCCCTTAAACAAAGAAAAAAATGGAAGACATCTCAGGAAGAGCAACTGAGAAGATGTCCCTCTCCCAGTATGGACAGACATGATTTAATGATTGGTCTTTACAAATATTGGGGGCAACAAATTCCCATTTTTCTAATATAGGGGGTAATATAACCCATCCTGTCCCCCGCAGTGATTGCACACTTCATTCAAATGGTCAACATTTCTTTGGCAAGGTAGCTCAGACTGAGATTTACAGTAAATACAAGCTGATAAGTTGTTCCCCGCTTTAATACCTCACTGTTGTACTGTTGCCACATAATGCATCGTACTGCATGAGTCTGAAGGAGTATAATGTAATATCAACCTGGTAATGCACCTGATCCATTAATCTGATAGTTTTGAGAAGCTTTCAAAAGCAAGTGCCGCCAATGTGCATCACATGAATAAAATAAAGGCTTTAGTTAGAATGAGAGAAATGACGACATTTTAACAATGTTACTCTGTCGATTTTAATGGTGCTGCTGTACTCAGCAAATGTAGCCACATTTTTTTTATGTGTTTCCTTTAACGAGATAGAAAAGTTTAAGAATTGATTCGCTCATATCCTACATAAGGTAGGACTGTTGCTCAGAGTCTCACATAGTCTGACGTTCAGTACCAGCTACAGATAACAAATAAACACTTGACTTGGTACTTGACATCAGCCTCCTCCCATAATGCATTTGTAGTCTCACTGTTAGGCTTCGTAATGGATTAAAATCTTTGCTGTAAAACACTGCTTCTGTTTTGTAGTAGAAAAACCATCATCCATTCTCGATGTGGATTCAGGAGCCTCGCTGCTGGCTGTCCCAGATCCTTTTGGTCTCGAACTGTCAGATGCACCAGGTAAACATCTCTCTCTGTGGATCCATACTATACACACATATTTACCTTTGCATTTTTGTCAGTTGTGGTCAGATTTCTATTATATACATACATAAATATGAATTTAAAGCAAGCTTAAATAAAGCATGTGTCCACATTTATCCATAGTAACCTCAATGAATAATAGAAATGAATAAAAACATTAATAAATAATGCTATGGAAGTACATGGTATAAACATTAGGTACATGATCAGCAGGCAGTCTGGCTCCAAACCAGGTATGTGTTTGTGAACACACTGTCTGTATTCATCTCTCTGTTGTATTTTGCTTTGGGCTTTTTACATTTTATGCCACAGCTGATATTGTTCTTGCACTTTCCCCGAGTACGTCTCCTTTATCACCAATTCTTCGTTGGCCTTCAGAGAAGCTGATTGAAGGACTCAAATCTCCAGACACGTCTTCACTCATGCTTCCTGACCTCCTGTCATTGTCTGATCCCTTCGGTGGCTCTGTGGAAGAGTCTGCAAAAGGTGTGTGTGTGTATGTGAGTGCGTGCAGGAGTGGATTATGTTTTTAAGAGCTACAAAGGTCCTTCAATATTACAGTTTTGTAACTAGTATATGAAACCGAAGTTGGAGGGTCAGTGCATATATCTTAGAATCATGTATGTTTGTCCTCGTTGTACTTGAACCATAACTAAACTTCACCCTCTTCTCTCTCCACCTTTGGCTTCTCCTGACCTGCCCCAGACCCTCTCGCCGCAGACGACACTCTCCTGGGCTGCTCTCTGATCTCTGGTCCGTCCGCCCCTCCGGCAGCGAGCAGCGCCACCTCCTCTGTCTCCTCTGCTCCCACCTCCGCTGCCTCTGCTTTAGATGATTTCAGCTTGTTGTCTGGGGACTGTGCACAGCCTATAGCAGGTAAGCTGTGAGAAACTGAAGACTTCTACAAACCCCAGTGACTCTTAATTAGTGACAGAAGTGTGTCTGCACTGCAGCACCAAGTACTCACAACTATTTAGGGCAAAATGTTGCCACCAAATGCTTGTCAAATTCTTTACTTAAGCTTTGATCAGATATTTTTGATGGTTATTTTTGTCCGTGCTGTGCTGGCTACAAGGAGGTGACAGTGTCTGAGTTTGATTGAGAGTGGCTAACAGGCTGAGCTCTGGTGTTAAGCACCAACAGGGGAAGAGAGACAAAGTAAACCAAACCTGAGCTGCAGGTTAGAAGCCGTACAGTATGTAGACTTTTTTTAGCAGTAGCACCAAATAGTAAGCAGCACACTAACGTCTAACTGAACCAATGTGATATTTGAGGGAAGCTTAGAAGCTGTTTAGGGTGCTGCGGCTGACTCGCTCTGCAGGCTGAGGTGCAGGAGCCATGGATGTGTGGAAAGTTCTCCATCCATGTAACAATATTTTAATGAGACTCCAAAAATGCAATTTATTTTTCCTTATGAGTTTGAATTTCTTAACCACTGGGTGGCAGCAAAAGCATTTCCATCACATTTCAAAGTCATCTTGACAGCGTATGTTATGTTCATTGTCATAACTTCCTAAAGTTTCATCATTAAAGGCGAGTAAATCAAAACTTTCTCCATTCACTATTGTGGTTTTATCTGTGAACAACAGATTGATGGTTCCACATGGATGTTATCTATTTCACATTAATTGAAAGCTTTTTTAAAAATAGCGAAGTTCTTCTTTTGAATGGAATAATTTGTAAAACCGCATCATGTGTCTCAGATTGAGAGCTCCACAGCTGTGGTGTCGTTGTTGGTTCTTGGCTGGTGAGCGAAGGCATTTGACTGCTGTTGACAGTGCCAACTCTGAATCACAGCCTGACTGTGCACCAGCTGCATGATCCTAATTACTACTGATCTCGCCTCATAATGTCTTATCAAACGGGCTTTTTACCACTGGGGAGCTTTCGGTGTGTTACTGCGGATTTTATTAAACAGTTTATCATGGTGACAAAGGTATTGAGTCTTATTGTTGTCGGCCTAAACTGTGGATGAAGTATCTGCTCCACAATGCTCTAATAAAAAGCAGTCATCTTTTTAATAGGCCACAGTGCTCCTTTTCATTTTTTTTGACTCCTAATCTTAACATTTTCTAGCACAATTGGGCTGTCATACTTTAAAGCCAACAACCCATAGGGTGACCACGTCCCGACAAACCAAATGTGGGACAAAGAGTATGTTTGTCCTTGACAATGTGGGACATTATTGAAAATTACTGAGAGTCTCCTTCCACCGGCTTCACCCAGTTATAAGTGCAGTAGTTTCCGGCCTTTGATGTAGCTGCCATTTTTCCATCATATTCCACCTAGATCTATGACTTTGTGGTGAGTTGCAATTTTCAAGACTGACACTCACCTGCACGTGACCCACATGTGCAAACACAGCCCCTGTGATTACAGTGTTCCCTGCCTCTTCATAGCTATTGGATAAAAGACAGATTTCAGAAGAGCGTCCATGTTGCAGTGGTTTTACTTTTGAAAACTTGAGCCAATCAAAACATCTTAATATGTGGGATAAAATTGCTGAGCAGTCCTGTGGGAAAGTGGGAAATCTTGTCACTCTAACACAGTGTTCCTGCGGATGCTTTAAAAGTCTTACAAGGAAATGAATTAATTGATCAAAAATTAAGGCCTGATTTGGTATTAAAATGTCTTAAATCAATCTTAAAGTCTGATTTAAGACAGTCGAAAGTCCTAAAAATGCTAAGACAGGGTGCCCATTAGCTCACCTGGTGGAGCAGGTGCCCCCGTACACAAAGGCCTAGTCCTTGCTGCAGCAGCCAGGGGTTCAATTCCAGCCTATGGCCCTTCGCTGCATGTCGTCCCCCCTCTCTTTCCCCCCTTCACACTAACAACTGTCCTGACAATTAAAGGTAAAAAAACCCTAAAAAATATCTTAAAAAATGCTGAGGCTGCAAGGCAAGGCACACAAGGCCCGGTGTATTTTATTCAAAAAGTTTTCCGAATTCGGCACAATGGGAATTAGGGTAGTGGAATCCCACATGCAGAGTGAGAAACATAAAATCGCCAAGAAAGCCCACCAAAAACGCCAGGTATTTCCAGGTCTATTGACGTTGGTTCATGTTTTTTGTTCCTTAGTGTTGCTCATTATAAAATTTCTTTTATAAATTT